>NW_020536427.1:37940-91236 GCF_003426905.1 Ctenocephalides felis | reverse complement strand
CGAACCCTGATTCCCCGTTACCCGTAACAACCATGGTAGTCGCAGAAACTACATCGACAGTTGATAAGCAGCCGACATTTGAAAGATGCGTCGCCGGTACTAGGACCGTTGCGATCGGCACAAAGTTATTCAGAGTCACCAAGTCAAACGGTGAGCAAGGCAAGCCCGCCACCGATTGGTTTTGATCTAATAAAAGCATTCCTTCCATCTCTGGTCGGAACTCTATTTGCATGTATTAGCTCTAGAATTACCACAGTTATCCAAGTAATGTGGGTACGATCTAAGGAACCATAACTGATGTAATGAGCCATTCGCGGTTTCACCTTAATGTGGCTTGCACTGAGACATGCATGGCTTAATCTTTGAGACAAGCATATACTACTGGCAGGATCAACCAGGGTGCTATATATATAATAGCATAGTGTAAATGTCCCTCGGCGTCACGCCCGAGAGACCACACTTTGTATAGAAAAGTTCGATGAATATTTCTAAAAACGAAGTTTCTTACATATATATATCTGAGTCGTACGATATTCCCTGAACATAACGAACAGTTTACATCGCGACTTGATATTTTATATATTCTGCGCTTACAACAGAGGCTAGACCTTTAACAACCGTCGAAACGGCGGTCCGTACATGAAATTTGCGGTCCCGCAGACCCAGTTAATTTCAAACAGTCTCTTTACCCTTCGTTAGATTGAAAACGGTCGGGGCGCAATTCATTATAAGAATTCATCGTTATAACTAACTTTTATTCTCGCTCGGAGAGTATTGAGTGTATTGCATTTGTATATTTTATTTTCCGCATAAGAGTCTTTGCGTCAACGGACACATGCCCGCGGATATGCTGTACAGTATGGTTGAACACTTATAAATAAGGTCCAGAACCCGGCCGAACCCGACATCCGAAAATATACGGCGTATATTATTCTAGACACGGTCTACGACAGTTTTGACCTGCAGCGACGGGTCGCCTCGGGTTACCGTGCGAACCATCTCGCGCGATGGTCTGGACAGGCATATATGGCGGGTCGCAAGAAAATAAATTCTCTAGGACGCGCAAACACTTTAGCAATTTTAGAGCACGTTGTGGTCCAAAACAAACGTCCTCGCTTTAAAATTGAAATATGAATATTTCACTGTGTGTGTGAGATTGAAAAAATCTGCTTTCGCTGATTTTTCATTTTCTTAAAACAACGCAATGAAGCGAATGTTCAAATTCGCACAATTTGAATAAAATGTGCAGAGTATATAGAATACTAACGCAAGCGTTTTACTACAATCGACTTTAAAACACTAGACTTTCATCTAGCGCCCAAAGAATTGATTGAGCTATGCGTTAAAGTATAATATTCAAAAAAGAACGCCGTTTTCATAACGAACTTCGTCATTCGCTCAGGCATCTGGCGGCGATACCGAGCAGATATACATGGCAGTGCTCTCACACAATGCATAAGAGCGCTAAGCGGTTGAAACTGCGTCACGCTGCTTTTGCACACTGCGCATATATTTTGCGACTAGCTCCGGTCAAACGTTAATGAAACGAATGATCATTGCCAGAAGCTTTTGCCCACAGTATATTATACTATAGGAGCGCACTTGATTACAGCAATAATTTGTCGAGTAATCACAAGATTTCATATTTGTGGTCAGCAGACCCAAATAATTTTAACTCGCACCGATCGAACGTTCATAAATGAATGATCCTCGGTGCGAGAAGCTTCGTCAGTTCTGCTTGCACCACCCATCTATTTGACTTTAGTCCATTTGTTAAAATCCTATATTATTAAAATATATAGATTTTATATTTGCGGTCCGCAGACCCAAATAATTTCAACTCGCTCCGATCAAACGTTCATGAAACGAAAGACCATCGCTGCGAGAAGCTTTGCTAGTTCTGCTATTATTCACATATATTTGACGTAGTCAATTTGTAAAATTCTATATTATTAAAATATATAGATTTCATATTTGCGGTCCGCAGACCCAAATAATTTCAACTCTCTCTGATCGAACGTTAAAAACGAATGATCCTACCACCAGTTTCTATAGCCGCAAACCAGCATCCGAATATATACGGGGTATATAATTCTAGATGTGGCTCACAACATTATTAAAAGTTACGCTAATATATCATTGACAGACTAAAAGTATCGAATATGATGTAAAAACTACACCGGGGAATGATATCCGTACCCGCCCGAACAACATAGCGTACTTTAGCCTGAGCTTGCTCGCATCGCACTCGACACGACCTATCCCCTATATAAGGCGCGCGGCCACAGCGTAGGTATTTGACTGAGTCCCAAGCGATGTGCATTTGACCTGCGGCGAGGGCCTGCTCGCGCTTACGGTGTGAATCGTCAAGACAAAAGTCTGGGAAAATTTCGAACTGTGAACCTATGATAGAAAAATTTTGTCGAAAATTTTGTTAGATGTTCAAACAGTTTTATATATATGGACAATATGAATTATAGTTAATTATTGAGTTTTTAGGTGTTTTTTGGGTTTTTTAAACTTTTGTATAAAATTATGTATTTATTGATTTTTATAGATCTCAATGAATATAAAACGAATTTATATATAGTTATATTATTTTTTATAATTATTTGTTTAAATTTTCTAATTTTACAATAAATGTTCAAACCAGTTTTCCTCGATTTTCTCTTAAACCGTAAAAGATACAAAAAAACTTTGTTCGTACGAAAGATGCAGAATAAAATTACGAATAAAATGGTATATAAATGGTTAGGTGTGTTCATATAATTTTCTCTAGATTTTCCGATTTTTCCAAATTTTCACGACGGCAACTCGCCTGTAGGCTACACCGTGCAAAATTCGAAGTTGTGATGTATGGAAAAAGAACTAAGAATTTTGAGACCTTTCTAATGTATAATAGTTTATATGTTTCTTTAGAGAAATATCGAATCGTGAGGAGTATTGCTCCAACCTAGCCGCACTTTGCATTTTGACAAGTTAACAACTACACAGATTGCCTTATACTGTCTAAACCGTAAAAGATACAAAAAAACTTTGTTCGTACGAAAGATGCAGAATAAAATTACGAATAAAATGGTATATAAATGGTTAGGTGTGTTCATATAATTTTCTCTAGATTTTCCGATTTTTCCAAATTTTCACGACGGCAACTCGCCTGTAGGCTACACCGTGCAAAATTCGAAGTTGTGATGTATGGAAAAAGAACTAAGAATTTTGAGACCTTTCTAATGATGTATAATAGTTTATATGTTTTCTTTAGAGAAATATCGAATCGTGAGGAGTATTGCTCCAACCTAGCCGCACTTTGCATTTTGACAAGTTAACAACTACACAGATTGCCTTATACTGTCTAAACCGTAAAAGATACAAAAAAACTTTGTTCGTACGAAAGATGCAGAATAAAATTACGAATAAAATGGTATATAAATGGTTAGGTGTGTTCATATAATTTTCTCTAGATTTTCCGATTTTTCCAAATTTTCACGACGGCAACTCGCCTGTAGGCTACACCGTGCAAAATTCGAAGTTGTGATGTATGGAAAAAGAACTAAGAATTTTGAGACCTTTCTAATGATGTATAATAGTTTATATGTTTTCTTTAGAGAAATATCGAATCGTGAGGAGTATTGCTCCAACCTAGCCGCACTTTGCATTTTGACAAGTTAACAACTACACAGATTGCCTTATACTGTCTAAACCGTAAAAGATACAAAAAAACTTTGTTCGTACGAAAGATGCAGAATAAAATTACGAATAAAATGGTATATAAATGGTTAGGTGTGTTCATATAATTTTCTCTAGATTTTCCGATTTTTCCAAATTTTCACGACGGCAACTCGCCTGTAGGCTACACCGTGCAAAATTCGAAGTTGTGATGTATGGAAAAAGAACTAAGAATTTTGAGACCTTTCTAATGATGTATAATAGTTTATATGTTTTCTTTAGAGAAATATCGAATCGTGAGGAGTATTGCTCCAACCTAGCCGCACTTTGCATTTTGACAAGTTAACAACTACACAGATTGCCTTATACTGTCTAAACCGTAAAAGATACAAAAAAACTTTGTTCGTACGAAAGATGCAGAATAAAATTACGAATAAAATGGTATATAAATGGTTAGGTGTGTTCATATAATTTTCTCTAGATTTTCCGATTTTTCCAAATTTTCACGACGGCAACTCGCCTGTAGGCTACACCGTGCAAAATTCGAAGTTGTGATGTATGGAAAAAGAACTAAGAATTTTGAGACCTTTCTAATGATGTATAATAGTTTATATGTTTTCTTTAGAGAAATATCGAATCGTGAGGAGTATTGCTCCAACCTAGCCGCACTTTGCATTTTGACAAGTTAACAACTACACAGATTGCCTTATACTGTCTAAACCGTAAAAGATACAAAAAAACTTTGTTCGTACGAAAGATGCAGAATAAAATTACGAATAAAATGGTATATAAATGGTTAGGTGTGTTCATATAATTTTCTCTAGATTTTCCGATTTTTCCAAATTTTCACGACGGCAACTCGCCTGTAGGCTACACCGTGCAAAATTCGAAGTTGTGATGTATGGAAAAGAACTAAGAATTTTGAGACCTTTCTAATGATGTATAATAGTTTATATGTTTTCTTTAGAGAAATATCGAATCGTGAGGAGTATTGCTCCAACCTAGCCGCACTTTGCATTTTGACAAGTTAACAACTACACAGATTGCCTTATACTGTCTAAACCGTAAAAGATACAAAAAAACTTTGTTCGTACGAAAGATGCAGAATAAAATTACGAATAAAATGGTATATAAATGGTTAGGTGTGTTCATATAATTTTCTCTAGATTTTCCGATTTTTCCAAATTTTCACGACGGCAACTCGCCTGTAGGCTACACCGTGCAAAATTCGAAGTTGTGATGTATGGAAAAAGAACTAAGAATTTTGAGACCTTTCTAATGATGTATAATAGTTTATATGTTTTCTTTAGAGAAATATCGAATCGTGAGGAGTATTGCTCCAACCTAGCCGCACTTTGCATTTTGACAAGTTAACAACTACACAGATTGCCTTATACTGTCTAAACCGTAAAAGATACAAAAAAACTTTGTTCGTACGAAAGATGCAGAATAAAATTACGAATAAAATGGTATATAAATGGTTAGGTGTGTTCATATAATTTTCTCTAGATTTTCCGATTTTTCCAAATTTTCACGACGGCAACTCGCCTGTAGGCTACACCGTGCAAAATTCGAAGTTGTGATGTATGGAAAAAGAACTAAGAATTTTGAGACCTTTCTAATGATGTATAATAGTTTATATGTTTTTTTTAGAGAAATATCGAATCGTGAGGAGTGTTGCTCTAACCTATCCGCACTTTGCATTTTGACAAGTTAACATCTACACATATTGCTCTATAACATGAAAACCGTAAAAGATACGAAAAAACTTTGTTAGTACGAAAGATGCAGAATAAAATTACGAATAAAATGGTATATAAATGGTTAAGTGTGTTCATATAATTTTCTCTAGATTTTCCGATTTTTCCAAATTTTCACGACTGCAACTTGCCTGTAGGCTACACCGTGCAAAATTCGAAGTTGTGATGTATGGAAAAAGAACTAAGAATTTTGAGACCTTTCTAATGATGTATAATAGTTTATATGTTTTCTTTAGAGAAATATCGAATCGTGAGGAGTATTGCTCCAACCTAGCCGCACTTTGCATTTTGACAAGTTAACAACTACACAGATTGCCTTATACTGTCTAAACCGTAAAAGATACAAAAAAACTTTGTTCGTACGAAAGATGCAGAATAAAATTACGAATAAAATGGTATATAAATGGTTAGGTGTGTTCATATAATTTTCTCTAGATTTTCCGATTTTCATAACGGCAACTCGCCTGTAGGCCACACCATGCAAAATTCGAAGTTGTGATATATGGAAAAAAACTAAGAATTTTAAGACCTTTCTAATGATGTATAATAGTTTATATGTTTTCTTTAGAGAAATATCGAATCGTGAGGAGTGTTGCTCTAACCTATCCGCACTTTGCATTTTGACAAGTTAACATCTACACATATTGCTCTATAACATGAAAACCGTAAAAGATACGAAAAAACTTTGTTCGTACGAAAGATGCAGAATAAAATTATGAATAAAATGATGTATAACTCGATATATGTCATAATATATTTTTCATGAGATTTTTCAATTTTAACTTTAAATTAAAAAATGTTTGAAATTTTTCGCTGACTTTAAATTCATTTGCGGGTTATGCTTTTTTTTACAATATTGTTTCAAATGATGTAAAAAGTTAAATTAGCGAGGTGCCTCAATATGCAAAAAATTGGCCCACCCTAATATATATATATATATAATTTACTAATAAAGTAAAATTAAGTCATATGGGTACCCTTTTATATGAAACTAGCCGACCCGACAGACTTCGTCCCGTCAAAAAAATTTGTGATGTGGCGGTGTTTTGTTCCTACCTTTTTATATTCTTTTCAAAAAATTATCCTGAACAGAACGGTCACCCTGGTAATAATTCGGTGTAAATTAAAAATAATTGAATGAAACACTATAAGCATTTAAAGTAAGTAATTTTAATCATGTAAATCATAATTCAAAAATCAGTTCTATTTTTAGTGTAGTGCTTTGTGATAAACGATGTTTTTTGTTTGATTACTTCGCGCATAGACAAACAAATCTTTTCCAATACGGGAACAGGCAACATACAATTGAACATGTGAAAAACATGAGTTTTCCAAATTAATACCACAAACACTTAATGATACCATAAACGCACTGGAAACTATAGTCGTTTAAACTCAAATGACACATCAGTCGGAATCTTTGGGATGCACGGTATGAAAACATCTTTTCCTTTATACTTTCCAATCAATATAGTTGCTTCCATCACGTTGTTTAGTAGTTTTTTATCGCTAAATTTGTGCGGTTGCAAAGGCGCGTTTTAATTGAAGATTGTGAGATGATCCTGGTAAATCCATCGAGTTTAAAAATTCCGGTGGATAGTTAACTACATCGTCTTAGGTTAGTTGCCAAATCAACTGCTCTATATATCATCGATTCGCCTGCAATTTTTGAATTTTAAAATTTAATTCTTTTACATCAATGTTTTGGCTGCCAATATAGCTCGTTAATTAATAGAAAAATATTTCTATGTTTATAAAAATATATTAAAAATTAGATTATCAAAAACTACACAAAATGTCATGACATCAATAATTGTTTTTTCTACAAATTCCGTTGCCTACTTGATTCCCACATATATTGTAAATGTATGTATGAGAAAAAGAAAAGAGCCGTTTTTAGGGATTTTCCGAAAATTATTCGATTTTTTCTTGCCGTAAGAACCATCCCTGGACTTCAACGAATATTTTAAAAATATAATTGGCCAAATTGGTCCAGGCGTTGTTGAGTTATGCGCTTACCAACACATTTTGCGTTCCATTTTTATATATAAGACTAGCCGGCCCGACAGACTTCGTCCTGTCAAAACAAATTGTAATGTGGCGGTGTTTTGTGCCTACCTTTTTTCTATTCTTTGTAAAAAATTATCCTCAACAGAACCGTCACCCTGGTAATAATTCGGTGTGAATTAAAAATAATTAAATAAAACACTATAAGAATTTAAAAGTAAGTAATTTTAATAATGTAAATCATAATTCAAAAATCAGTTCAATTTTCATTGTAGTGCTTTGTGATAAACGATGTTTTTTGTTTGATTACCTGGCGCATAGACAAACAAATCTGATGGTTTTCCAATACGGGAACAAACAACATACAATTTTCCATGTGAGAAACATGGGTTTTCTAAATTAATACCACAAACACTTAATGATACCATAAACGCACTGGAAACGCATTGGGATGCATGGTGCGAGAACATCTTATGCTTTATACTATCCTTTGAATATAGTTGGTCGATATTTCGCAACATTATAATTGCCGATCCAACCTTTAATTGAAGATTGTGAGGTGACAATCCTAGCAAATCCAGCGAGTTTAAAAACTCCGGTGGATCGTCTTGGTTAGTTGCCGAATCAACTGATTCGCCTGTAATTTGTTCTTGAATTTTGAAATTTAATTAATTTACATCAATGTTTTTGGCTGCCAATATAGCTTGATTAATAGAAAGATATTTCTATGTTTATATAAATATATTCAAAATTAGATTATCAAAAACTACACAAAATGTCATGACATAGATCATTGTTTTTTTTACAAATTGCGTTGCCTACTCGATTAAAGAAGAAAAGGGCTGTTTTTAGGGTTTTCTCGGCAATTATTCGTTTTTTTCTTGCCGTAACAACCATCTTCGGACTTCAACGAACATTTTAGAAAAAGAATTGGCCAAATTGGTCTAGGCGTTGTTGAGTTATGCGCTTACCAACACATTTTGCGATCCATTTTTATATATAAGATATATGTGTTATTTAAATGAATTTTGATTGCAAAACCATATATAGCAAATAACTTTTTAGCCAGCAAAATTTTCAATAAAATACTGTTTTTAATAAGTAAATATATTAATTTAGGCATGAGAATAATTCAAATTGTGAGTTACATTTTCATTAATTTTTTGTGCGTAGGTTTTTTAATCGGGTTTAGTTTGTTTTTATTTATTTTCATCAGAGTGCGCTGGTATTTTTTATTATAATTCTCAAAAATTTGATAATAATACATTAATGTGACAAATCCGCATAAATCTTCATTCAGTTCTTCAGTCAGGCGAGAAGTATCAATGGCAAATTCTTATTTAAATTCAGGCGCAAGTGCCAGTAATTTGAATCATATGCGCATGATCAAATTACATTTTGACAAGCAGAAAAATTTACAGGAGTGAATTTCCCGACAAATGTGGAAATTATCAAGTATTATTTTTATTTGACCGAAAACTCAAAAAAAAAACAAAATAAAATGTTTTCATATAAAACATTTACTCCAAATGTGGTAATGAAATTGATTCAGACGTGGGAATAAACGGATATTCCAATTATGGAGAAACGAAGTATCGCTAGAAAGTTGAACCAATTGATTGATAAACATAAAAGTACAAATAAAAGCAAGTCTACCCAAACAACAGGAATTTGTAGAATCCTGGAATTGGAGAATGCAAATGCGATTTGCGAAGAATACTGTGTTCTTGCGGACTGATTCCACCACATTTTCAAGCGTTTATGATGGATCAATATAAAGAGAGGAAATCTACGATACCAAAATATATTACAAAAATTAAAGTATCAGCATCTACAATAACTAGCGATATAACTCCAGGTGAGACATATACTCCAGATGTTGGTTTTGAGATTAAAAGCAGTACGGAAAATTCACAAAATACTTCTCATCTAAAAAGTGGACCATATAGTCAAAGATACAAGGCTCCAAACTATGCCTTAATATGCGACAGATTTGCACTTTCTGATAGAGTTGCTTCTGCCATGGCGACAGCAATCCTGCAAGACCTGGACGTAATGGATGATTGGAGCTGGCTACCATCAGTAATTAATATAAAAGCGGACTGTAAGTAAATAATTGTTATCTGACGATAACCGTTCCAAATTTGGATCTTACTGAATAAAAACACTGTGATTGGTATAAATTATATTCATATCTTCAAACTATTACAAATACAGCGGTGATTGAATATACTTGTTGACTGTTCCGCTGCATTGTCTAGACTAACTTAAAAATTACTGGGTACAGTGTTCATACAGGAAGTATTTAGGTACAAAAATGAGCCCTTGTGCGAATGACACAGGCCAGAGGCTGCAAAATTCTAAGAATTGTAACGCAAAACCCGGCGCCACGGCACGGTGCACTGAAATTATCAAACCGTCAGAATATATTCTGACCACCTGGCATTATGGATAAAAATAAAAGCGTTCGTGAGAGGCAAAAAAATAGGCTCTATACACAAACGATATGATTTTTCTAAATTAAAAGCATTTTAATTCGACGGCCGAAAAAATGATTACCATGGAAAAAATCGATAAGAAGCTTTACCCACGAATGATTAAAGGGGCGCATTTAGTTATTTTAAAAAAAACGAATTTTCAATTGTTGGGTTACACAAAAATGGAAAATGAAGATTCGGAAAGTAAAGTGATCAAATTGAACAAGTTTTTCGCCGATAAAGGAATAGCTCTCGATTATTTGATAGGCATATGTTACGATGGTGAACCAGCTAATATAGGCGTAAAAACAGAATTTTACGTCGATTTTCAGTTAAATAGGCCACTGCATTGGTTTGTGTGTCTTCCCCACTTTAAAGATCTTCCACTTCGGCATTTATTTAACTATTTGGACAAATCATTGATAACTGGATCACGAACAAAAACTGAAATATTAAGCAAACAAATTGAAACGTGCGAAATATACCGGAATGTTCTTAGAGTATATTACAAAAATTAAATAAAAATGGCAATTTGCACGTATTTTGCACATTGACAACTTACACGCATTCTGCACATTGACAACTTGCACGTATATTACACATTGACAACTTGCACGTATTATACACATTGACAATTTGCACGCATTTTGCATTATTGATAACTTACACGTACGTGCATTAGCAACTTGTACGCATTTTATTCAATTGGTAACTCGTACGCATTTCCAAGAAACTTAGCTTAAACTTAAACTTAAAAAATATAAAAAGTTTCTCTTAAAAACATACTATTCGTCAACTCTCAAAACTTTTATAACTATTTTTTTAGCATTATGGTTATTGAAAGAAATAATGAATATTTCTAGTATTGGAGTTTGTCGATAAGTTTTGACTTACGTGCTGACTTACGCACGTAACTCCAAATTTTGTCGTTGTACAAAATAGCTAAGTAGATACCAAAGAAGTGTCACATGTACAGCATGTACAAGTTTTTGACTCTCAGGTCTACTGAATGTGGCATGCTGCAATGCGACGGCTTAAGGCTTATGCTCTAATAGCGTGGGGTGACGTCAAGCCAGCATGACGAATACCCAAGTCGAGGGTTGAGTCTCAACGGATCGCAACGTAGTAACTGCTCTACCGAGTACAACACCCCGCAGGTACCTAAGTCGTTTACAAACGATTCCGAGTCTCTACATCAAACTAGTGACCCATGATCGACCGCTATAGGCAGGACAGATATAACGGATGGATACCGCCACTGTCCAGCGCCTCATTCGGCTAAAAATGGCTCGTGCGATAAACGGCGTGTGCCGAATACCTAATAAATCACATTGCATTGAGCTTTTCGACTCATGAGACTCCTAGAGATATCGTTGCTTACTTTGTCTAGAAAGAATACATACTTTAGAGGCGTTCAGGCATAATCCCACGGATTGTAGCTTCGCACCACCTGCCGCTCAGGTGGTTCTCTAAATGAAGGCAGAATCTACATGACCTGGCGCACATATCGGCTAAGCGAATATATAAAGATACCCAGATGTTTTAAATGTCACGCATACCAGAAACGAACAATCCCTCGGATGCGATCATAGTCAGAGATGGGGAATACGACATTTTTCAAAGATCGGAACTAAAAAGCGATCATATAATGTGCGTAGAAATATGCACTTATAAAGAAATCTTTTACCTCGTAAACTGCTACATGCAGTTCTCAGTTGAAAAAACAGCTTTATGCGAAAGCTGGACGTAATTCTCAGGAAACTGACTGACCGCCGTATCATTGTCACAGCCGACGCTAATGCAAAATCTGGTCTGTGGTTCTCTAGAACACTAGACAACTGAGGCAAAGAGTTGAAGGAGTGGACGCCGCGCAAAGAATAATACTACTAACTCTCACCAAGGCGTGCCGTACCACCGCAACTAATGCACTTCAAACAATAAGTGGCTAAATGCCACTAGTTTTAGAGGTTACACAGCAAAGTATCATAAACCTTGTAAAAAGAAATGAGAAAATTATCTGGAATAATTATAACTACAATTCAATAGCGAACCCAAGCAGAGAAACCCTCAATCTAGAGATTGAAAAGATAAAGGAAGTCATAAATCTGGTATGGCAGAAAAGATGGGAATTGGCAAATACTGGTAGGATAACCTACGGTTTTATTGGCGATGTAACATACGCTACAAGAAACAAGTGGTTTAAACAAGTAGAGAGTGCGTGTATATACTGACCGGATACAGTCCGTTTAGGCACACACTTTACACAAGGGGCACCACAGAAGGCGACAAATGTCCCTTCTGTGGAGAAAGCGAGACAAGCGCGCACATGCTGGCCATGTGCGACAGATATGATGAATTAAGAAGGCAAAACCTTTTTGAAATAGCAGGGAATACAAACCTTGATTTGTACCTGGAAAGCAAAGTCAACTACATGGGGCTTGTTGCTTTTGCAGCAAAAGCCATTAAAATCAGAAATGCAGTACAAAACTAAAACTACAACCTATAAATCAGACTAAAGCTAGAAAGGCAAGACCTCCTCCACGTGGTTAGGGGTGGAAACGTCAGTTCACTGACGGCCAAAGGTCCTACACAACGCCCACAAGCATAATATTTAAAATCCGAGAAATAATCAATTATCAAGCAGACGCTACATAGCAATGAGTGAAAGTTCGAGCTATATAGAATGAGAACAAATAATGAATTAATGAATGTCCCTATCTACTTTCTAGCGAAAACGAGCTTTCAAGAGAAAACTGCTAGACGGGGAGTTTTACTGGAGCGGTACATCTGTCAAATAATAACGCAGGTTTTTTTCGACAGAAACCTCGCGTAGAACAAAAGGGCAAATGCTGGCTTGATCCCGTTGTTCAGTGTGCACAGTGACTGTGGAAGCACGGCCTATCGATCCTTTTGATTTGAAGAGTTTTCAGCAAGAGATGTCAGAAAAGTTACCACAGGGATAACTGGCTTGTGGCAGTCAAGCGTTCATAGCGACGTTGCTTTTTGATCTTTCGACGCCGGCTCTTACTATCATTGCGAAGCAGAATCGATTGTTTACCTACAAATGAGGAACGTGAGCTGGGTTTAGACCGTCGTGAGACAGGTTAGTTTTACCCTACTGATGAATCGTCGTTGCGATAGTAATCCTGCTCAGTACGAGAAAAACCAGCAGGTTTGGATATTTGGTTCACGCACTCGGTCGAGCGGCAGGTGGTGCAAAGCTACCAACCGTGCTATTATGCCTGAACGTCTCTAAAGTATGTATTCTTTCTAGACAAAGTAAGCAACAATATCTCTAGGAGTCTCATAAGTCGAAAAGCTCAATGCAATGTGATTTATTAGGTATTTGGCACACGCCGTTTATCGCACGAACCATTTTTAGGCGAATGAGGCGCTGGACAGTGGCGGTATCCATCCGTTATATCTGTCCTGCCTATAGCGGTCGATCATGGGTCACTAGTTCGATGTAGAGACTCGGAATCGTTTGTAAACAATTTAGGTACCTGCGGGGTGTTGTACTCGGTAGAGCAGTTACCACGCTGCGATCCGTTGAGACTCAGCCCTTGGCTTGGGTATTCGTCATGCTGGCTATTAGAGCATAAGCCTTAAGCCGTCGCATTGCAGCATGCCACATTCAGTAGACCTGAGAGTCAAAAACTTGTACATGCTGTACATGTGACACTTCTTTGGTATCTACTTAGCTATTTTGTACAACGTGCGTAAGTCAGCACGTAAGTCAAAACTTATCGACAAACTCCAATACTAGAAATAATCACGATTTCTTTCAATAACCATAATGCTGAGAAAATAGTTATAAAAATTTTGAGAGTTGACGAATAGTATGTTTTTAAGAGAAACTTTTCATATTTTTTAAGTTTAAGTTTAAGCTAAGTTTTTTGGAAATGCGTACAAGTTACCAATTGAATGAAATGCGTACAAGTTGCTAATGCGCAAAATACGTATAAGTTATCAATAATGCAAAATGCGTGCAAGAAGGCCAGTTTTGATATTGTCATTTAATTCGTCATTTGAGCGAGGGTCAGTTTTATTGCACTCTGGCATAATATATACAAATTTGCTTTTGCTTTTCTCTATTATTTGAGTACTAGCCTTGTTTGCTGCCTTTGCAGCTGCGTTTTCGTACGACATATTGGTGCCGTTTTTACATTTTTTATTGTACATTACTTGTACCTTCTCCCGCTCAACTATTTCTTTCTGAAGCATTGTCTCCAGGTTTGACCACTTTTTCAATATGAATTTTATAGCACATTTATTAATCTTATTGGATTCGGTAAAGAGGAAGCTTTCTAGGGCTTCCCTTTCTTTTTTTATGCTAATCGTTCTATCTGATGATAGACTGTTTTCGCTTGTTTCAGTGGTTACTTTCCTTTTCGCGTTTTCTTTCTTTTCAATTTTGGTTTCTGTCTTTTAGGCAGTAAACTGCTTTGACAACAAGTTGTCAGTTTTAAGTTTTGTTGGTTTTTGAGAAATTATATTTGTACCTACGAGTACGGGAGAATAGTAGTCGGCCCAGGTAGTGCACCCAATGCCTGGGTAACCCTATTACTGCCGAGGTGTCGGCTGGTGCCTCGGAGTTGGCTGCTCGTAGCTGTATTTCCTCATAGCCATTCACACCTTCGGCGCGCGCTCTACCTTAAAGTTGAGGGTGTTTTTTTTATAGAGGATCCTTTCTCGTGACCCGGGCGATTAAGCCAAGGACCCCGCTCTCCAGAGACATGACCTAAAGCTTGCGGTATGTGACGCTTTTATGTGGGATCAAAGTTGTTCTCGCCCCACAACCTTTCTCCTTTACCCGGGCTTAGGACCGGCAGCAGCGCGCTAGGGCATCTGCAGGCAAGTAGATAGGGATAGTGAAAATCTCGTTAATCCATTCATGCGGATCACTAATTAGATGACGAAGCATTTGGATACCTTCCGACGTTTACCCGCGCTTGCTTGAATTTCTTCACGTTGACATTCAGAGCACTGGGCAGAATACACATTGCGTCAACACCCGCTAGGGCCATCGCAATGCTTTGTTTTAATTAGACAATCGGATTTGTCTAGTCCGTGCCAGTTCTGAGCTGACCGTTGAATAGCGGCCGGAGATTACGATTGACCGACCAAAGCCGGCACAGAAAACTCGAAGCGAGAAAGATCGGCGGAGGGTCTAGGCACGGGACAGAGCTCGGATCTAAGTCACAAGGACTATTTTACCTCGCCCAGGCTCGATTTCCCAACCAAGCCCGGCACGCCCCGATCCTCAGAGCCAATCCTCATCCCGAAGTTACGGATTCAATTTGCCGACTTTTCTTACCTACATTAATCTATCGACTAGAGGCTCTTCACCTTGGAGACCTGCTGAGGATATGAGTACAAACCGGCGCGACACCTACCGTGGCCCTCTCATGAATTTTTAAGATCCGAGGGCAAGATACGGACACCGCCGCAACTGCGGTGCTCTTCGCGTTCCAAACCCTATCTCCCTACTAGAGGATTCTAGGAAACTCAAACGCTCATACGGAAAAGAAATCTCTCCCCGTATTTCCCGACGGCTTTTCCAGGTCATTTTGGGTTACCTCGATGAAATTCCTTGCGAGGGCCCGACTTATAGACGGTTTCGCTGCCGGGTTCCGGAATAGGAACTGGATTCCCTTATTCCCAATGGTTGTGAGATTTTATTCAAAATAAAATATACCAACATCAACATAGGATTTCTCCTAGGGCTTAGGATCGACTGACTCGTGTGCAAGGGCTGTTCACACAAAACCCTTCTCCACGTCAGTCTTCCAGGGCCTCGCTGGAGGACTGACAAAGATCTGCACCGATAGCGGCTCCAGGCAGGCTTACGCCCAAACCCTTCTGAACACACCACCACGCCCCTCCTACTCACCAGGGTTCCAAAACGAACTATAATGAACGCTCCTCATGCCCTGGCGGACGAGTAAAGGCACGACGCTTCAGCGCCATCCATTTTCATGGCCAGTTGCTTTGGCAGGTGAGTTGTTTCACACTCCTTAGCGGACTCCAACTTCCATGGCCACCGTCCTGCTATCTTTAGCAACTAACGCCTTTCATGGTATCCCATGAGCGTCGTTTAGGCGCCTTAACTCGGCGATGGTTCATCCCACAGCGCCAGTTCTGCTTACCAAAAATGGCACACTAGGCACTCTAAACTAAATCTCCGGCTTCACTATTCAAGCAAGCCGGAGATCTCACCCATTTAAAGTTTGAGAATAGGTTGAGGTCGTTTCGGCCCCAAGGCCTCTAATCATTCGCTTTACCGAATGAGACTCGATCATCGCATGCCAGCTATCCTGAGGGAAACTTCGAAGGGAACCAGCTACTAGATGGTTCAATTAGTCTTTCGCCCCTATACCATGTTCCGACGAACGTTTTGCACGTCAGAATCGCTACGGTCCTCCATCAGGGTTTTCCCTAACTTTGACCTGACCGGGCATAGTTTATCATCTTTCAGGTCCTACCGTGTACGCTCTGAGTGCGTCTATTCTCGTAATGAGAGTGAGACGCGCCGGGATTGCAAGCACGCATTCGTACATGCAGTCCGTCATCCCTCAGTTCACTTAAGAAACCTTTACGTTCATTGCGCATTTAGGTTTTATATTTCCCAATGACTCGCACACATGCTAGACTCCTTGGTCCGTGTTTCAAGACGGGTCCTGAAAGTAGATCGACACCAAACGGGTCGCGACGTCCTACTGAGAGAGAAGTGCATGCCATCGGCGCCTAACGCATAAACCGACGGCGTATCGCAAGACGAATCCCGGTCAATAGCACGCCAATAAATGGAAGACAACGATAACATTAAATCTTTCCTTTCGATCTTTCGGGTTTCTCAGGTTTACCCCTGAACGGTTTCACGTGCTCTTGAACTCTCTCTTCAAAGTTCTTTTCAACTTTCCCTCACGGTACTTGCTCGCTACCGGCCCGCGGTCATATTTAGCCTTAGAAGGAGTTTACCACCCACTTATAGCTGCACTCTCAAGCAACTCGACTCTGATGAGAGATCCTCTCGATACGCGCAACGTTCACCACGGGCCTGGCACCATCTATGGGTAAATGATCTTGAACTCGCCGCAACGCACCCGGATTCTCCCTAACATTACATTTCCCAGCGTCCGTCTCCGGTTGCTGGATTTAGTGCTGGGCTCTTCCCTGTTTGCTCGCCGCTACTAAGGGCGGTTTAGAAGGTAATTTTCAGGGAATGTTAAACCGTGAGGACAAAAATTTGGAAACTTATCAAATAAACATGAAACAAAATAGTCAACAATTTTAAAATTATTTATTTTTTGAAAAAAATGCTAATATTGTGATAAGAGTCATGTACTAAAAAAGCAGAATTTCGTTTATTAACGCGCAGGGGCTTTAAAAAAATAAATACAGATTCAGCAAATTTTCTGAGGTCAACATTCTATTCTTTGTGTGAAATAAAAGGGTTTTTGATATTGAAAGTATGGTTTAAACTAATCACATATTCAGAAAACGTTATCTTATACTGATTCTTGAGTTGCAAACGTGTTGGTTCATTCTCTTGTAAATATATTGTGAACTTTCACCAATATAACAACAATTACAATCATTGCAATCCACTTTGAAAACAACATCAGTAACACGCTCAACTGGAGTTTTAGACTTTAAGGAAGTGAAAAGTGAGTTTAAAATATTTTCAAAAGAAAAAATTAACAGAAAACCTTTATTTTAAAACAATTTTTTTTAGAACATGTGAAAAACTATCTTAAAATGGTAATGAAAATATACCTTTGTATTTATTTGTGAAAGGCGGATCTAAATTAGTCAGAAAAGTACTTTTTGAAAAATCATCAAAAATAGAATTATCAGATTATCAGACAGTAAAGTGAAAAATTATTCTTTAGAAAATTTAACCTGTTATTTATCGCATTATTTATTAAATGTAAAGGGTATATATATAAATATATATAAGCAAAGTATTCTGAGTGGATAAATAGATTAATTTGGCAATATGAACAAACACCACCCTTTTTTGCACTAATTTTATTAAATAAAACGTTTTGAGACAAACTAGGTTTGTCTCATCATCAGTGTGTTATAATTTAAAATTTAAAATATGAAAACTTAAATTAGCATTATGTGTTATCCGTTACAAGTCGTTTGATATACTGTCTTCAGTTCTTTGTGATAATTCTTACCCTTTACATTTAATAAATAATGCGATAAATAACAGGTTAAATTTTCTAAAAAATAAATTTTTCACTTTACTGTCTGATAATCTGATAATTCTATTTTTGATGATTTTTCAAAAAGTACTTTTCTGACTAATTTAGATCCGCCTTTCACAAATAAATACAAAGGTATATTTTCATTACCATTTTAAGATAGTTTTTCACATGTTCTAAAAAAAATTGTTTTAAAATAAAGGTTTTCTGTTAATTTTTTCTTTTGAAAATATTTTAAACTCACTTTTCACTTCCTTAAAGTCTAAAACTCCAGTTGAGCGTGTTACTGATGTTGTTTTCAAAGTGGATTGCAATGATTGTAATTGTTGTTATATTGGTGAAAGTTCACAATATATTTACAAGAGAATGAACCAACACGTTTGCAACTCAAGAATCAGTATAAGATAACGTTTTCTGAATATGTGATTAGTTTAAACCATACTTTCAATATCAAAAACCCTTTTATTTCACACAAAGAATAGAATGTTGACCTCAGAAAATTTGCTGAATCTGTATTTATTTTTTTAAAGCCCCTGCGCGTTAATAAACGAAATTCTGCTTTTTTAGTACATGACTCTTATCACAATATTAGCATTTTTTTCAAAAAATAAATAATTTTAAAATTGTTGACTATTTTGTTTCATGTTTATTTGATAAGTTTCCAAATTTTTGTCCTCACGGTTTAACATTCCCTGAAAATTACCTTCTAAACCGCCCTTAGTAGCGGCGAGCAAACAGGGAAGAGCCCAGCACTAAATCCAGCAACCGGAGACGGACGCTGGGAAATGTAATGTTAGGGAGAATCCGGGTGCGTTGCGGCGAGTTCAAGATCATTTACCCATAGATGGTGCCAGGCCCGTGGTGAACGTTGCGCGTATCGAGAGGATCTCTCATCAGAGTCGAGTTGCTTGAGAGTGCAGCTATAAGTGGGTGGTAAACTCCTTCTAAGGCTAAATATGACCGCGGGCCGGTAGCGAGCAAGTACCGTGAGGGAAAGTTGAAAAGAACTTTGAAGAGAGAGTTCAAGAGCACGTGAAACCGTTCAGGGGTAAACCTGAGAAACCCGAAAGATCGAAAGGAAAGATTTAATGTTATCGTTGTCTTCCATTTATTGGCGTGCTATTGACCGGGATTCGTCTTGCGATACGCCGTCGGTTTATGCGTTAGGCGCCGATGGCATGCACTTCTCTCTCAGTAGGACGTCGCGACCCGTTTGGTGTCGATCTACTTTCAGGACTCGTCTTGAAACACGGACCAAGGAGTCTAGCATGTGTGCGAGTCATTGGGAAATATAAAACCTAAATGCGCAATGAACGTAAAGGTTTCTTAAGTGAACTGAGGGATGACGGACTGCATGTACGAATGCGTGCTTGCAATCCCGGCGCGTTTCACTCTCATTACGAGAATAGACGCACTCAGAGCGTACACGGTAGGACCTGAAAGATGATAAACTATGCCCGGTCAGGTCAAAGTTAGGGAAAACCCTGATGGAGGACCGTAGCGATTCTGACGTGCAAAACGTTCGTCGGAACATGGTATAGGGGCGAAAGACTAATTGAACCATCTAGTAGCTGGTTCCCTTCGAAGTTTCCCTCAGGATAGCTGGCATGCGATGATCGAGTCTCATTTGGTAAAGCGAATGATTAGAGGCCTTGGGGCCGAAACGACCTCAACCTATTCTCAAACTTTAAATGGGTGAGATCTCCGGCTTGCTTGAATAGTGAAGCCGGAGATTTAGTTTAGAGTGCCTAGTGTGCCATTTTTGGTAAGCAGAACTGGCGCTGTGGGATGAACCATCGCCGAGTTAAGGCGCCTAAACGACGCTCATGGGATACCATGAAAGGCGTTAGTTGCTAAAGATAGCAGGACGGTGGCCATGGAAGTTGGAGTCCGCTAAGGAGTGTGAAACAACTCACCTGCCAAAGCAACTGGCCATGAAAATGGATGGCGCTGAAGCGTCGTGCCTTTACTCGTCCGCCAGGGCATGAGGAGCGTTCATTATAGTTCGTTTTGGAACCCTGGTGAGTAGGAGGGGCGTGGTGGTGTGTTCAGAAGGGTTTGGGCGTAAGCCTGCCTGGAGCCGCTATCGGTGCAGATCTTTGTCAGTCCTCCAGCGAGGCCCTGGAAGACTGACGTGGAGAAGGGTTTTGTGTGAACAGCCCTTGCACACGAGTCAGTCGATCCTAAGCCCTAGGAGAAATCCTATGTTGATGTTGGTATATTTTATTTTGAATAAAATCTCACAACCATTGGGAATAAGGGAATCCAGTTCCTATTCCGGAACCCGGCAGCGAAACCGTCTATAAGTCGGGCCCTCGCAAGGAATTTCATCGAGGTAACCCAAAATGACCTGGAAAAGCCGTCGGGAAATACGGGGAGAGATTTCTTTTCCGTATGAGCGTTTGAGTTTCCTAGAATCCTCTAGTAGGGAGATAGGGTTTGGAACGCGAAGAGCACCGCAGTTGCGGCGGTGTCCGTATCTTGCCCTCGGATCTTAAAAATCCATGAGAGGGCCACGGTAGGTGTCGCGCCGGTTTGTACTCATATCCTCAGCAGGTCTCCAAGGTGAAGAGCCTCTAGTCGATAGATTAATGTAGGTAAGAAAAGTCGGCAAATTGAATCCGTAACTTCGGGATGAGGATTGGCTCTGAGGATCGGGGCGTGCCGGGCTTGGTTGGGAAACCGAGCCTGGGCGAGGTAAAATAGTCCTTGTGACTTAGATCCGAGCTCTGTCCCGTGCCTAGACCCTCCGCCGATCTTTCTCGCTTCGAGTTTTCTGTGCCGGCTTTGGTCGGTCAATCGTAATCTCCGGCCGCTATTCAACGGTCAGCTCAGAACTGGCACGGACTAGACAAATCCAATTGTCTAATTAAAACAAAGCATTGCGATGGCCCTAGCGGGTGTTGACGCAATGTGTATTCTGCCCAGTGCTCTGAATGTCAACGTGAAGAAATTCAAGCAAGCGCGGGTAAACGTCGGAAGGTATCCAAATGCTTCGTCATCTAATTAGTGATCCGCATGAATGGATTAACGAGATTTTCACTATCCCTATCTACTTGCCTGCAGATGCCCTAGCGCGCTGCTGCCGGTCCTAAGCCCGGGTAAAGGAGAAAGGTTGTGGGGCGAGAACAACTTTGATCCCACATAAAAGCGGCACATACCGCAAGCTTTAGGTCATGTCTCTGGAGAGCGGGGTCCTTGGCTTAATCGCCCGGGTCACGAGAAAGGATCCTCTATAAAAAAAACACCCTCAACTTTAAGGTAGAGCGCGCGCCGAAGGTGTGAATGGCTGTGAGGAAATACAGCTACGAGCGGCCAACTCCGAGGCACCAGCCGACACCTCGGCAGTAATAGGGTTACCCAGGCATTGGGTGCACTACCTGGGCCGACTACTATTCTCCCGTACTCGTAGGAACAAATATGATTTCTCAAAAACCAACAAAACTTAAAACTGACAACTTGTTGTCAAAGCAGTTTACTGTCTAAAAGACAGAAACCAAAATTGAAAAGAAAGAAAACGCGAAAAGGAAAGTAACCACTGAAACAAGCGAAAACAGTCTATCATCAGATAGAACGATTAGCATAAAAAAAGAAAGGGAAGCCCTAGAAAGCTTCCTCTTTACCGAATCCAATAAGATTAATAAATGTGCTATAAAATTCATATTGGAAAAGTGGTCAAACCTGGAGACAATGCTTCAGAAAGAAATAGTTGAGCGGGAGAAGGTACAAGTAATGTACAATAAAAAATGTAAAAACGGCACCAATATGTCGTACGCAAACGCAGCTGCAAAGGCAGCAAACAAGGCTAGTACTCAAATAATAGAGAAAAGCAAAAGCAAATTTGTATATATTATGCCAGAGTGCAATAAAACTGACCCTCGCTCAAATGACGAATTAAATGACAATATCAAAACTGGCCTTCTTGCACGCATTTTGCATTATTGATAACTTATACGTATTTTGCGCATTAGCAACTTGTACGCATTTCATTCAATTGGTAACTTGTACGCATTTCCAAAAAACTTAGCTTAAACTTAAACTTAAAAAATATGAAAAGTTTCTCTTAAAAACATACTATTCGTCAACTCTCAAAATTTTTATAACTATTTTCTCAGCATTATGGTTATTGAAAGAAATCGTGATTATTTCTAGTATTGGAGTTTGTCGATAAGTTTTGACTTACGTGCTGACTTACGCACGTTGTACAAAATAGCTAAGTAGATACCAAAGAAGTGTCACATGTACAGCATGTACAAGTTTTCGACTCTCAGGTCTACTGAATGTGGCATGCTGCAATGCGACGGCTTAAGGCTTTATTTTAAAACAATTTTTTTTAGAACATGTGAAAAACTATCTTAAAATGGTAATGAAAATATACCTTTGTATTTATTTGTGAAAGGCGGATCTAAATTAGTCAGAAAAGTACTTTTTGAAAAATCATCAAAAATAGAATTATCAGATTATCAGACAGTAAAGTGAAAAATTTATTTTTTAGAAAATTTAACCTGTCATTTATCGCATTATTTATTAAATGTAAAGGGTAAGAATTATCACAAAGAACTGAAGACAGTATATCAAACGACTTGTAACGGATAACACATAATGCTAATTTAAGTTTTCATATTTTAAATTTTAAATTATAACACACTGATGATGAGACAAACCTAGTCTCAAAACGTTTGTGAAAATTATTATTTAATAAATTAGTGCAAAAAAGGGTGGTGTTTGTTCATATTGCCAAATTAATATCTATTTATCCACTCAGAATACATTTGCTTATATATATATATATATATATATATATATATATATATTTTGTAGAGTTTCGAACAAGAATCCAAAAATAATACAAAATAAAAAACAAGAAAAGTTTTTAAAAAAACAATTTCTTTATTTAATTATTTGTTTATTGTCGACGTTTCGGAACTAGGTACGTTCCATCTTCAGGACATCTGTCAAGAAACATGATCTTGATGAGATTTTTGCAAACAATATGTTTAGGAAAAGAAAATAGATTTTTCTTAAATAATGAATTAAATTGTAAAAAATATAATTCTTTTCCTAAACATATTGTTTAAATCTCATCTCATCAAGATCATGTTTCTTGACAGATGTCCTGAAGATGGAACGTACCTAGTTCCGAAACGTCGACAATAAACAAATAATTAAATAAAGAAATTGTTTTTTTAAAAACTTTTCTTGTTTTTTATTTTGTATTATTTTTGGATTCTTGTTCGAAACTCTACAAAATATACACAAATCCAAGACTCTACCATTCAATATATATATATATATATATATATATATATATATATATATATATATATATATAAATCTTATATATATAAAATTCTTCTGTACTATATATGAATGGTTAATCCTCCTAAACTATAATTGTTCTGAGAATATCCGATATACCAAATTTCAAATCCATAGCTCATCATTTGGCCGAGATATCATTGAAAATATGTAAAAGTGGCCGCTTTTTTCAAAGTCGTTTTTGGTCGCACCTGTAAAAGATATCGGTAAACAAATTTTTGACAATGAAAGATAGAGTCTTCCTCCAACCACTTTATTTGATACACTTTACACTTTACAATCTTACAATATTTTACTGGATGTTATAACGTGTCTTATGTCCAAGTTTCAACTATTACTGGATGTTATAGCGTATATTATGTCCAGGATTATACTGCTACTTGTCTTACTTTTGTCTAACTCTTATATACTATAGTATTATACAAGAAATTATAATTTCTTGTTACCCGTAGGTTAAGTTTTTTTTTATTAACTTTCTAAATAGCAATCAGAATGAGTTACAATTCTATAAGCTATTGTGATGTATGTAACTCAAATACAGTATTTGAGTTCAAAACAAAAATATAAATAATAATATGTAAAAATAAAATTGTTTAGAAAACTCCCCAGTGGAAGTTTCTAAAATTTAAATTAAGCCAGCTGGTTGCTTTTTCTTTAGTCTTCTCGCATCCGCTGTGACGAGCAATTGATAAATAGTAACGTTCTTCTGCTTGTGAAGTCTGGCAAAGTGGGATGTCCTTCTAGCTTTTACAACTTCTTGGACCTTTTCTATATTTAAATCATTATGAATTATCTCGTTAGAAACAAACCATGATGAACTTGTGACGATGTGTAGGTTAAGTTATAGTAATCGCAGAAAAATCAAAAATGAAAACTTCTGCATATCTTTACGTTTCAAAGGTTTCTGAACATGTTGGCATACCTCAGAAAAAATAGATGTATGTGTTTGTGTGTGTGAGTGTTTAGTGTGTATGTATGTTTGGATACAATTGTTCGTCCACGATTGCGGGTGCACAAATCAACCGATTTCAGTGGTTCAAAAAACATTCGATTTCTATTGATATGAAGACAATTAGTTTTTGGTAAAGACAAGTTTATCCGTTTCGGGAATATGGGGCAAAAAGTGCCAAAAATTGATAATTTAGATTTTGAGAGAACGAAGTACTCGATTTGAATGATTCAAAACATATTTTAATTGTAATGACGAAATGAATAATTGATAAAATTTTTGGTAAGACCGGTCTAGCGGTTTCGGATATACAGCGAAAGTAAAAAAAAAATTATATTTGGTGGTCAAAAATGAACATTAGCCGTATGCACATCAAATTATTAAATATTTGACGAAGTTTATAAAAATGAGTACTAATTTTTATGTTACAATTTTGTTGGTTTCCGTACCAAGATTTAAAATTTTCAAAGTTTTTTTACGGTTCAAGCAAATTTCAAAATTTTTCGGGAAAAAATCCAAAATTTTCAAAAATATACAAAGTTTTGTACTTTAAATATAAATTTTGAATTTACAATTTAGTTTCAAAATGTATATATTTTAAATGCATTTTTCTAATCGTAAGAAATGTATCATCCAATGGATTCCTTCATTCACCTCCTGCTAATGTAAACTTTCTCAAGTGCTTTGGGCAATAAGATCCTCACTGTATATTTTATGAACGATAAAATATATAGTGATTATAATTATCTATTTGAAGATGTATAAAATAATTGTTGTAAATCCGTAGGATCATTCACTAACTGTTTATAAAAAAATTTATCATTTAACAAATCTAAAGTTTTTGAGGAATATTCATCCTTGTTTAAAATAACAGTAATATAACCTTTATCTACTCTAGTGATAATAATATTTTGATTATCTCTCAAAACTTTTCTACATAAAATAACATCTTTTCAAATATTTGAAAGGAAAAGTAAAGAAGTATTATTAACAGATTTTTTAATGAAAGATAAAAACTTATTGCAACAAATTGATCTAACTTTTGTTTCTTTGTCAGAATCTTTAAATTTATCAATAACTTAAATTAAAAAATTAAAAAAAATCACATTTTAGAAACATTAAATTATTTTAATTCTTTTAATAACTCTTTGCAGTTACTTTTGAATTTGAATGTTATAGCTCAATTGGTTTTTTAGATTTAAAAATCATCAAAAGTAATTCAGACAACCGCATACTTACTGCTTGGTATCAAAAACCAACCTGGTCTGGTAGATACATAAATTATTTTTCTTTTCATTCACGCTCAATAAAAATTGCCACTATTATTTCCTTATTGACAGAGCTATTTTACTCAGCGATAAAATCTAAATTAAATTTAATTCGTTCAGTTCTTGGTGATAATTCTTACCCTTTACATTTAATAAATAATGTGATAAATAACAGGTTAAATTTTCCAAAAAATAAATTTTTCACTTTATCGTCTGATAATTCTATTTTTGATGATTTTTCAAAAAGTTTTTTTTTGACAAATTTTGATCCGTCTTTTACAAATAAATACAAAGATATTTTTCATTGCCATAATTAGGTAGTTTTTCACATTTTCTAAAAAAATTGTTTTTAAATGAATGTTTTCTGTTAGTTTTTTCTTTCGAATATACTTTAAACTTACTTTTCACTCCCTTAAAGTCTAAAACGCCAGTTGAGCGTGTTACTGATGTTGTTTACAAAGTGGATTGTAATTGTTGTTATATTGGTGAAAGTTCGCAATATATTTACAAAAAAAATGAACCAACACATTTGCAACTTAAGAAATAAGAATCAGTTTAAGAAAACGTTGTTTTCTGAACATGTGATTAGTTTAAACCATACTTTCAATACCAAAAACCCTTTCATTTTACATAAAGAAAAGAATGTTGACCTCAGAAAATTTGCTGAATCAGTATTTATTTTTTTAAACCCCCTTTGCGTTAATTAACGAAAATCTGCTTTTTTAGTACATGACTCTTATCATCTTTTCTTATCATTTTTTTCAAAAAAATGAATAATTTTCCAAATTGTTGACTATTTTGTTTCATGTTGATTTGATAAGTTTTTTTTCCAAATTTTTGTCCTCACGGTTTAACATTCCCTGAAAATTAACTTTCTTCCCTCCAAATTTTTGTCCTCACGGTTTACCATTCCCTGAAAATCAACTTTCTTCCCTTCTGTGTGTCACGTGGTTCTTGTTGGCGTTGCAGTCGTTGCGTATAAAACTATATTAGTTTTAAAATCAAAAGAAAAACATGTTTCAGTTAATGTTGTTAGTTTATATATTTATTTTATTTTTAATGCATATGTAATTATTTTATAACACAATGTGTTTTTATCTGCGTGTTTTTTTCCTGGTGTGGTATGTATATTTTTTAATTATTTTTAAATATAAAATTAAGTTTAAATTTTAAAAAAAACCTTTGTAAAATTTTTTTTAGATACTGTTAACAAAGAATTGCTGAATGATGACACACAATCCATGTCGAAACGTATATTTTAAATAAATATTTTATATTTATTTGTTTCTTTTATTTCGACGACTGGCTGAAAATCGTCTATATATATATATATATATATATATATATATATATATATTTATGTATATATACACTAGATGACCCGACAGTCGTTGTCCTGTACCTCCTCGTCCTCACCTACGTTTTTTTAATATCCTCTACTAATATTTCAGTTAAAAATAATCATTATTGGTTTTCGAATTACTATTTACACCAATATATGAGTGATGTTCAATGTAGAACTGTTTCAAGTAAAATGATTATTCTCAATTCCCACAGTTAACACTTAATTATCCATCTAACAAATATTAAAAAATGTTCAATAAAATTGTATATCAAAAATTATACACTGCAAATTTATTTCCAATAGCTCAATTTATTTTAATGCCAAGGGTTATACAATTTTTCAGTCATACCTGTAGATGTGGATGTATAAATAAATGATTTTTTGTTTATTAACGACTAAAACATTGATTTTCTAAATTTATCACCCAAAAAATTAAATTTCAACCCACAGGTGTTGAAAATTGAAGTCTTTTAAAAGTTATAACAAATTCAGATAGAATTAGTATATAGCATTCGCGGTATAGGTACAATATCACTTTGGATTTTTCTACCCAAAATAATTGCTTCAATAATGTTGCCTATAATTTTTATAATTATGTACCATATTTCAACTGGCTTTTAGTAATTTACGATCTAAATTAATTTTTTTCACTAATAATTTAATATACATTATTACTTAAGTTTATATTTGAAGTGAATTAATTTATCAAATCCTGTTCGCATGTGCTCTATTCAATCTACCATCAACAAAATTATTGCAGTAAATGGAGAGGAAAAAGCGTGTGTAATTAATTGAATTATAACTCTTTTAATTCTGATTTTATCAGTACTTGCAATACACTAATTTAAAGGTAATTAAATGAGCTACAACTTTCTTTATCATAAATTTTACCGTAACTTCTTTTATTTTGAAATGGCAAAGGATTGAAGGACTCGAAAGACACTCTGGTTGGCACTATCAATATTTGTGTAACAGAAAAAGCAAACTCAGCCTATAATTCACTTTGACAGATTATTATTTTTTAACTTTTAAATGCAGTCGTATTTTGCCTTACTTTACTAAATTACGATACAAAAATAATTTACTTATTCAAACAATTATTTAGAAGTTTCATTGTGTCAAAAATTCATATATTTGGCATTGGATACGAAATATTTACTCAAGACAATGGAGCATTTTAGGTCTGAATATTTTTAATGTGCTCCAATTTGCATGAATTTTTGGAATTAGGTTCATCTTACTCTCAAGTTTAAAAGTAAAAATAATTTAGAATCATTTGCCACTTCCCGGGGTGGTGACATCTCTTTTCAGTGGTGCAATTGTATCTCTGTAACTAACGTCGGATATCGATAAAAGAACTAATTAGAAGAGAAAAATGTTTAATACTGTTTTTCAAAAAAAGAAATTACTTTCCAAGTTACTGGCTACTGAAAATTTGTTGTTTTTGCGTTTTCATCGTTTCTTGCAAATATTTCTAAAAATATACATTTAAACAAAAATCATGTAATGAACAAAATTATATCAATAAAAATCCTAATAAATCGGTGTTCTATAAATTGTTCTAGGAACAATATTAGGCTAGATATGAAAATGAGGTGTTATAGTACTCAAAATAAGCTTTAAAATGAGTACTTCTGCGTGTAAAATGAGTGAGCTATTATGCAGATAAAAGACGCATACAATATTTTTTTCATTTAAAGAAAATAGTTTTTGAGTGCCATTTCCACCAAAATTAAAATTAATCGTATTTCCTCTAGAATCAACTTGGTTTAAGAGATCTTGACGGATTCTAGAAAATACCATAACTTTAGTGCAAATGATTTCCAAAAAGCTCATGATTTCATGAAAAAATATCTATTTAAAAAAATAAAAGATACGTATAAAGGTATATAAATGAAAATTCAAGATCTTTTACTGCCTAATTATTGCTTTACAATTATTTCAATTATTTTCATTTTGCAATTATTATTTTTCTGTTACACAAATATTGATAGTGTCCAATCAGAGTGTCTTTCGAGTCCTTCAATCCTTTGCTATTTCAAAATAAAAGAATTTACGGTAAAATTTATGATAGAAAAAGTTGTAGCTTATTTAATTAGCTTTAAAATAGTGTATTGCAAGTACTGATAAAATTAGAATTAAAAGTTATAACTCTCTCTCTCCATTTACTGCAATAATTTTGTTGATGGTAGATTGAATAGAGCACATGTGGACAGGATTTGATAAATTAATTCGGTTCAAATATAAACTTAAGTAATAATGTATATTAAATTATTAGTGAAAAAAATTTTATTTAGATCGTAAATTACTAAAAGCCAGTTAAAATATGGTACATAATTATAAAAATTATAGGCAACATTATTGAAGCAATTATTTTAGGTAGAAAAATCCAAGGTGATATTGTACCTATACCGCGAATGCTATATATTAATTCTTTCTGAATTTGTTATACCTTTTAAAAGACTTCAATTTTCAACACGTGTGTCTTATGCTATGACCATAAATCACAAAGGCAGACGATGATTTTTTGTGTGATAAATTTGGAAAATCAATGTTTTAGTCGTGAATAAACAAAAAATCATTTATTCATACATCCACATCTACAGGTATGACTGAAAAATTGTATAACCCTTGGCATTAAAATAAATTGAGCTATTGGAAATAAATTTGCAGTGTATAATTTTTAATATACAATTTTATTGAACATTTTTTTATATTTGTTAAATGGATAATTAAAGTGTTAACTGTGGGAATTGAGAATAATCATTTTATTTGAAACAGTTCTACTTTGAACATCACTCATATATTGGTGTAAATAGTAATTCGAAAACCAATAATGATTATTTTTAACTGAACGGTATAAATATTAGTATAGGATATTAAAAAAAAACGTAGATTAGGGTACAGAAGAATTAGATTACCTATAAAATGGCATCAAAGTCATTCAAATACCAGGGTAGTACCAATTCTGTATGTAAACGCGCCCATACCCTTTGGAAAACGCCGTTTCATTTCGGAATTACAATTAGAACTTGACAATATGAGACCTATGTCATGTGAAACGGTTAGAAGTTATTCAGAGAAAATTAAAAGATCCTTGGGTTAAGGCATGACACATCAAAAGCAAGTAATAAAATATCTTTTAGTTCATTACAATCCGCACACAGTTAGTTAGCTCTTACAGTTTTTATCCCTAAATTGGAACTGAGATTATTAGTTAAATCAGCCCGGCAAGATGACCTAGAAAATGCTTTACAGATGGCTATGCAAGATCCATGTTTATAGTTAATGACAAAACTCGTCAAACAATGGAAGACGTCGGCGAACCACCGCGACGTAGTAAATCTATACCACGAACTCCTACCCCACAACCGAGACGTACCGAATATCACAGACAAACGGGTCAGAATACTAATAAAACTAGTTGGTATTGGTATTTTGCCATGAGGCAAGTTACATAAACTTCCCGATATGTTAAAATAATCGACTTAATCAAAAAAATTAATTAATTTATTAGTGATATTTGAAAACGAACGAACACCTGAACTCGGAGTAATTTCTAAAACCCAATTTTCACAAATCAATAATTTTTATAATTAAACAAGTTTCCGTGGGACTTTAATGGTTTAGTATGTTCATTAAGACCAAGTACTCTATCGTTATACCAAATAAATTTTAATTTTAACAAACGTCAAAAAACTACTCGTTTTCTCAAACTTTGACGAATTTTTAAAATTAAACTACTTGTCGTAAGGCCGTAATATCTCAGTAAGTTCTTTAAGACCATAATATATATTGCTAAAAAGAGTTCATTAAAAAACGGTTTAAATTTTTTTTCAACAGTTAATTACAAGAAAACGGCTCGGTAGATTTTCACCTAAAACTAATCAGTATCATTCCGAAATAATATCTTTCAAACAGTTTTCGATTTGTGAAAATCGATTCGGTAGTATGAGTTTAATTGTGGACGAAAAGTTTAACATTTTTTTTCCAAATTTCAAAGAAACGTCTCGGCCGATCGTCGCACAAAACTGACAAACGATAATCCTCATCGAGATACATCAAATGGCTTTTAAATTTCTGAAATCGATTCAGGCGTTCTCGAGCAAACGTTGATAAAAGGTCTATTTTTGACAAATGCCGAAAAAGCGACACACATTTTTGCAAACAACAGGCATAATGAAAGCAATGAGGTCATACTGAACCTAAACGATACGCAGCGTGTTTTTATTGTAGACTCAGCAAGCAATATTTCCTTAATAAAAAATAATTTTTGCTCACCTGACTATATCAACACGGATGATATGCCCAGATTACTTGGAATTTCAGGAGAATACGTGAAAACATTGGATTCGATACCGTTAAATTTAAAATTTGACGATGTCATTCTCGAGCACAAGTTCAGTGTTATTCCCGGAACAGTGGCATTGAAACTGATGATATAGTCGGGTTAGATTTTCTTTTAAAATTTAATCAACTTTCCAAAGGAGAAGTTTTTGTTTTCATAAAAAAATCCGATTTGCTAATTTTATGTTTTCTCGACGTTTCAAGCCATTTTAAATCGAATGAGACCAAATGAGACCAAATTTGGAATTTGGTATGTGTGTGTGAACAGATTTTTTTTACCGTAAATCGACGTTTCCTCAAAAACGGCCGGACCAATTTCAAAAATTTAAGAGCCATTCGATGTATCTCGACGAGTACTGACATTTATCAATTTTGCGCGATAATCAGGTAACCCGTTTCTTTGTAAAACGCAGAGAAGTGAAAAACTTTTGACCACGTTTTAGCCCGCAATCTGAATCGATTTTAAAAATTCAAAAACTGTTCAAAAGATATTGGTTGGTAATCGTGCTGATTAGTTTTTGGTAAAGATCGGCCGGGCCGCTTTCTTGTAATAATTGTTAAAAAAAACGTTTTCGACGATTTTTATTATTTTTTTTATGGTAGGTACTATAGTCTTATTTATCATACATGGAAAAAGTGTTTTGTATAAAAATCTATAATGCTAGTAGTTGGTATTGGTATTATGCCTTGAAGCAAGTTACATGAACTTCCCGATATATGTAAATAATCGATTTAATCAATAAAAAAGAAATTTAATTACTAAAAGTATTCCGAGTGGATTTATTACACATCATTGAAAACGAACGAACACATTAACTCGGAGTATTTTCCAAAGGCAAAATTTTACAAGAAAACGGCTCGGCAGATTTTTATCTATACCTTTCGAACAGTATTTGATTTTTTAAAATCGATTTGGTAGTATGAGCTTAAATGTGGACAAAAAGTTTAACACAAAGAAATGGCTCAACAGATCGTTGCACAAAACTGATAAACGATAACCCTCACCGACATACATCAAATGGCTTTTAAATTTTTGAAATCGGTTCAGGCGTTTTTAAGCAAACGTCGATGAAAGGCCTAATTTTGACGAACGCCAAAAGAACGATACTAATTTTTGCAAACTTTGACAAATTTTAAAAATTAAACGATTTGTCGTAGGGCTGTAATATTATAGTATGTTCTATAAGAGTATGGTAACTATCGTCAAAAAAAAAAATAATGGAAATCGTCTTTTTTATTATAAGAAAACGGCCCGGCCGATCTTTACCAAAAACAAATCAGCACAATTTTCAACCAATATCTTCCGAATGGTTTTTTAATTTTCAAAATTTATTCAGAACTGCGGGCTAAAACGTGGACGAAATTTTTTTCACTTTTCTTCTATTTACAAAGAAACCGCTTGGCTGATCGTCGCGCAAAACTGAAACGCTAGTCCTCATCGAGATATATCGAATGGTTTTTAAATTTTTGAAATTGATCCATCCATCTTTGAGAAAACGTCGATTCACGACGAAAAATCTGTTCACATACACGCACACACATATATACTCAGTAGAAAAACAACAGAGACCATCAAGCTGAAAATAGGAAATTTAGAGATCACGTCAAAACTTCACATCTGTTACCTTGGCGTAATGCTTGATTCTCGACACGTTAGTGCTAAGGCGTCAATAGGTAGGACGAGACTTGCTCGGCTGATGCCTAATTCTGGAGGCCCTAAACAAACCAGAAGGATATTACTATCGTCAGTGGTTACTTCGGTGCTTACATATGGTATCTCCATATGGGCTGATGCCCTCAAAACTCAAAAATCGAGGAGAATGGCAGAACCTATATATCGTCTGAGTGCTTTAAGAATTGCTTGCGCATTTCGCACAATATCGGAGAAAGTAATGTGCGTCATTTCAGGAATTCTGTCTCTCTTAGTCTTAGCAGAGGAAAGACGGACAATTTACCATCGAAGACATCAACAACACAGTCCTGAAAAGTTGAGAATTAAAGAACGGCAGAACAGCATTGACCGAAGGCGGCATCGCCTCATTCCAAACATCAAAGTCTGGCTAAATCGCAAGCATGGAGAAGTAAATTATTATACTACGCAAATGCGACGACTGTTTTCGAGCCTACCTACACCGCTTCAAGCACGATAGCTCGCCCATATTGTTTGGGCAAAATCGAAAATGCTGAGCATGTGTTCTTCGTGTGCACGCGATTTGATGCTCTACGGGACGATGTGTTAAGAATATTGAGGCAAAGGGTTACTCCAGGTACTGTTGTTGAAGTGATGCTGACAACTGAAGCTGCTTGGAACGCCATAGACAGATTTGCGAGAGATGTGTTAGTTGTCCTGCGTTCTATGGAAAGATAGAGGGCGAATGAAACTTTGCCCATTTAAAATATGAGTATAGAATAGTGATGGGCGTTGAATCAACGAACGGTTATTTTCAACCGTTTCTTCTTCGTTAACTAACTAACCGTTTCGTCGCAACGAAATAACTAGTGAAAATCAACTGGTTTCGAAGCAGTTGAAAACATGGCGGCCAGTTAGTTTTTTCAACGATATAGGAATTCGTTCGTTGTCGAAAACGAACGTAGGCAGGTACCTGCGTCGGAAAGGATCAACTAATACTATGAAAATCGCTTATTGTTAGGCTACTGCTTTTATAATATTGCAAATGTACATGTACATCTTCTTAAAAGAAACTTGCAACACGCGCCAAATCGTTTAATTTTAGAAAATCAGTTACATTCATTAAGTTTTCAATGGTTAATATTTTTCATAAAAATCTCAGCATTTGTCTTGTAATAATTTTTTTAAACTAAACCTGAAAATTGATTTTTTATTTTTCATAACATTTTATATAACTATACATTTTTATATTGCTATTTTTATATAACATGTAAATTCGATGTTTTAGTATATGGCTTTGCTGTAATGAAAATATTTAAGTTTTTTAAATTAAACCTTTATTATATACATATATATATATATATATATATATATATATATGTGTGTGTGTGTGTAATAAATGTGACAATTCACATTTATTTCTTTTTATTCATCAAATCCAACGTCAACTTGACTTTTATAAGAACAAACTTCATATTACCAACTTTCAATGGAACAGTTATTTCAACTATCAGTTTCTTAACGTTGCCAGCGTTGAATCGTTAAAAATAACTATAGTTGAAAAATAACTAGTTATTTAACTAGTTGACGAAACCCCGATAACCGTTTCGTTTCGTTGACGGCAAAACCGTCAACGACCCACCTCTAGTATAGAATGAAGTTAAGATTTATAACATTCTAGAACATCCCCCACCTAACGGCGGTTTCCGTGGAGATGCATAAATGTCTTGTATGTGCTATCATATCTTTTTGTATATTTGATATTCTTATTAACTTCCCGAAGGAGAAGTTTATGTTTTCATAAAAAATCCGATTCGCTAATTTTATGTTTTTACGACGTTTCAAGCCATTCTGAATCGAATCAGACCAAATTTGGAAAAAGTATGTGTCTGTATGTGTTTTATTTTTATTTTTGTATAACGAAGGAAATGCCTGTATGCATTCCAGACTGATGTTTTTTCTGGGTATGTTGGACTCAATACCGCCCTGGTATAATACCGACTAAAACCTCCGCTTTGCCCTTGCCTCTGGTTTCCATGGAAACTATCTAGAATGTTATAACTTTTAACTTGATTTTATACTCATCTTTTAAATGGGCGAAGACCGATTCGTCCTTTCTCTTTCTATAGAACATGTGTGCGTGTGTGTGTTTGATTGTGGGGGTGTGTTTTGTGTGTCCGCATTTTTTCGTTCCCGTTTTCTGGCGCACGGATCAACCGATTTGAATAGTTCAAACAGCATTCGATTCCTGTTGATAGTGAGATGTGCGGATTAGTTTTTGGCAAAGGCAGGTCCAGCCATTACGGAGATAAAAAGCAAATAGTGCAGAAAATAGATATCGAGTTTTTGAGAGAACTGAGCATCCGATTTGAATGATAGCAAACGCGGGTCCAACTATTTCAAAGATATAGAGCTAAATGCACAAAAAATTGCGGTTTTTGAGAGAAATAAGTATCCGATTTCAATGATTCATAAAATTTTCTACTAATGTTGACAAAACAATTGCTTTTGGAATAAAAAATTATTTGATTTTTTTTATCAAAAATAATTCTGATTTCAATTTTAATTCTGGCTAAAGTTTTAAAGCTCACTTATATACATTAAATAAATAATTCCTATTATGTTCTTCAGTTTATACTATTCTTATTAATTCCTATTATGTGATTCAGTTTATACAATTCTTTTAAATATTAGACAATGTTACAATATTTATAATAAATCTATTTGAAAACATTTAATATTCCTCGAAAATTTCGTTACGGTACGGGAAGTTCCAGCAATTTGCCTTAAGGCACGATGCCATGCGTCACTAGTTTATTTTATAGTTTTCCGATGACGAAAACCTTTTGAAGAGAGGGGTTGAACTGTCCTAACAATTCGAATCATTAGTTTGTTCAATAATTACAAAACGCGTTGCTACTTATTTGAAGGTTACGCGGTCATCAGAAGTGCTTACTGTTGCATTTTTTTAATTTGGTTGTAAACAATAAATTGGTATATGAGAGTTAGACAAAAGCTAGACCAGTAGTAGTAGAATCCTGGACATAAGACACGTTATAACATCCAGGAAAATATTGTAAGGCTGTAAAGTGTTATCAAATAAAGTGGACGAAGAAAGACTTTATATTTCATTGGTACCATAAAAATCTTCATGCCTATACTTTAGGAACAACCCAGCCCTGAAAAGACAACGAATCAAACCAGTGCCCGCTCGAGTCACCAACGCCAGTGGCAGGTCAATCTTAGATCTCTCTAGCTCTAACATCATAGCCTCAAAAAAAAAGTATGTGTGTGTGTGAACATATTTATTGACGTAAATCACGTTTTCTCAAAAACGGCTGGCTCTCACAAATTTAAAAGCCATTCAATATATCTCGATGAGAACTAGCGTTTCTCAGTTTTGTGCGACGATCTGCCGAGCCGTTTCTTTGAAAATAGCAGAAAAGTTTAATTTTTAAAATTCATCAAAGTTTGAGAAAATATTATAGTCAAAATTAGTGTCAAGAGTTGCTTTTCTGGTGTGATGAGTCAAACAATGAGTATTAAATGTAATGAAATAGATTATTATAAATACTATAACATTGTCTAATATTTATAAGAATTATATAAACTAAATTACAAAGTTAAAATTATTTATTTAAATTTTAAATAAGTGTCAGAATTCAGAATTAAAATTAAAATCTGAATTATTTTTGATATACAACAAAAAAACGGCAGGACCTGCATTTGCCAAAAACTAATCAGCGCATCTCCCTATCAATAAGAATCGAATGTTTTTTTAATCTTTCAGATCGGTTGATCCGTGCTCCCAAAAACGTGGACGAAAAATTGTATCCATACACACATCCATTTTTTTGAGGTATGCCAAAATGTTCAGAAACCTTCAAAAGTAAAGAAATGTAACAGTTTTTAATTTCGATTTTTAGACGATTGCAATAAATTGCCCTGCGGGAAGTTAAAAATATATAAATTATTAATGATGTTTATGTAAGACTCGTGTAAAATATTTGTGTCGGTTCTCAGATTTACGCTATTGTTAGTCCGAACTATTACCATTGATTGTGCCATACTCCGTTTAAATAAATCTTTTTGATGGAATAAGATTTGGGGATTATCAAAATCAAACTTATGGTTGTTGATAATAAACAATTCACTTTATAAACTGGTGGTGTGTATGGCATCGTGCCTTGAGGCAAATTGCTAGAACTTCCCGTACCGTAACAAAATGTTCAAGGATATTAAATGTTTTCAAACAGATTATTATAAATATTGTAACATTGTGTAATATTTATAAGAATTATATAAACTGAATTGCAAAGTTGAAAATATTTGTTTGAAGTATATAAGAACGTAATTTTGAAGTCAGAATTACAATTAAAATCTGAATTATTTTCGATATACAAGAAAAATATTTAAAAACTAGTTTGTATTGGTATTTTGCCTTGAGGCAAGTTACATGAACATCCCGTAATGTGTAAATAATCGACTTACTCAATAAAAAAATAATTAATTCATATTCTATCCATACATACATACTCACACACACATTCATTTTTTCTGAGGTATGCCAAAATGTTCAGAAACCTTCAAAACGTGAAGAGTTTTTCTTCACGTTTTCATTTTTATTGAAAAAATTTTCAATTTCGATTTTTGGACAATTACAATAACTTAGCAAACTGGTATTTTTGATAATTGTTGTCAAGATATGGAAAATCAATGAAAAAAAGGTTTTCCAATGGCCGAAAACAAGTGTTTGGCAATGATCTTCCGGTTTCTTATCAGAAAGTTCAAGTAATTTAGCGACTCGACGAGTTTTTTTATAATTGGACATATTAACTTATATGGAAAATTATTGCCAAGTAAGATCGTTTTTACTAATTTTATGTTTATGTCATGAAACAAAGGATCTGATAATAAAATTGCGTGATCTATAAGATCTAAAATGTTAGAAATTTTTATATTGAGAGAAACATGCGATTTAAAGTTGATGTACCTCCGAGACCAACTACAGTCAACCCTCGGTCAACGCGGCAAGTCCGTACCGTGCAGTATGGGGACCGTGCTATAAAAAACTCGTTTTTAACATACAATTCAGGCTAATTTGAAATGCGTTCTATGGAAACTCGTATAGTGTAGTATGGAATCAGCGCTATGAGAGACCCGGAGTTAGTACAAATCGCACCATTTTTATCGTGCTATATGGAGACCAAAAAATACTACTTGAAGTAGAAGTAATACAGACGAAATGACATGTATGACATAGACAACACATTCAAAAATTGGCACGAGGCAGTAGTCAGTTCAAATATGTTCCTATACAGCTATTATATAATCAGGCATGTCTAAAAGATAAAATTCGATAACAAAACTTACATTAATACCCTTTTGATATCAAGTTCCTATAATCACTCAAAGGTTGCGCAAGGAACTTATGGGCTGTTGAACTAAAACCGTGTAATAGGAAGTCTGTGTAGTCGGAGGGATGTTGGATTTTTAGCTCCGCTTAGTATGGGAACCGTGCAACCAGAGTGCCGTGTTAACTGAAGGTTGACTGTATCTTCTTTATACCAATCTGTGAAACACACACCGCCTCTATTAATGAGTTTTACGTCAAGAAAATGTGAAGAAGGATCGTTTTACAGTTCTTGAATGAATTGTAAATACGAATTGTACCCAATTAAATCTTTAGAAAACATTATCTTTATTATTACCACTTTTAATAAAAAATATTATACAATGAAGAGAAATTGTCCAATAGGCAGCCCATTGAGTCCAGTTTTAGCCAATTTGGTATTGCAAGATCTGGAAAATCATGTTTTAAACTCTTTATTTCCTAAACCTTTGGTTTATTTCAGATATGTCGATGACAAGTCAATACTGCTAATAATAAAGATATAGATAATGTTTTCAAAAAATTTAATAAGTACAATTCCTACTTATAATTCACGCAAGAACTGGAAAATGATTCTTGTTTATATTTTCTTGATGCAAAACTCATTAATAGAGGCGGTGTTTGTTTCACAGATTGGTAAAGAAATTAAATAATGTATTAGTATATAAATTTTACTGTTTTGAAATTACATTGAAGATGAGGCATACCATGATCTCGAAACGCCAGTAATTATTATAATTATTAAATATAGTGTAAAAAAATCTGAGTGTTGTGTTGTTCATATTTAACATTTAATTAAATTACATGTAACACATACTCCGAGCTGACAACATGTTCGTTTGGAATAAGCTTTTTTATAATAAAATATATTATTTATTTTAATTTTACAATTATTTAAAATTCATCATAACTCGACGTTTTATCAATTTGTTGTTTCAGAATTTTTTCGTGCAATTTAGTGTGTTTTTTTAAATTTATTTGTATGCACTGAATGGGTCAAATCAAGACCCGAAACGTATGTTTTCTGAATAAAAACATTTTCTTCCAATAAAACTGTTTTTAATTACTGGATGAATGCCCAAGAACAATTTATCATATATATATATATATATATATATATATATATATATATATATATATATATATATATATATGGGCAGAACATCAATAAAAAACATGAATTTCTTTCAAAAATTTATTTTAAATCCATACGATTTGGCTATAATCCTAGCTTTCATTCAGAGGAAACTAAAAATAAAATTAAAAACTAAAACAATTGAATTGGAGTGAAAAAAAAAATAAAATAGTACATAGTACTTACAATTAGTTAATCTTAGTGTTAAATTGAAAAATTTTAATAATCCATGGTATCAAGATATGGTAATGCACTACACTATGTATTATAAATATTAAACTTGAAATTACACAATATTTTCACAAAATACTAATTTTAAAAAATCACAAATGGATAGTGTGTTATTCGTAGACTGGTTGAAGATATAATGGAGAAGACATTTTTAAAAAATATATTTTTACCAAGATTCTACACATGTGTGGAACGAATTGTGAATCCTTTGCGCGACGCTTTTATTATTTTGTAAGAAATTTGGAAATGTTATCTAAATAAAAGAGATTTGTGTCGCACAGCGTGTTAAGTTCATTCCGTTTATTTATTGTCTTATTGTTATAAATAGTTAAAAAAGATCCCTCTATAATTCTTCGTTTAAATAAATTTTGTTCGAATTGTAGTACAGTCGGGTTAGAAAAGTCCATATTGTTTTTTAAAGTATGAATATGGTCTGCAAGTACAGTTTTGAATTGTCTCGGTTTTTTGAATTGTTTTTATGTTGTTGTAACCGTTTATTCAAGTTCTGGCTAGTTTCTCCTATGTAAATTAAATTACAATCTAAACAATTTATTTGATAGACGAGATTTCTAAGTCGTTCGATATTAAAAGGGGTTTTTGTTTTGGTAAAAATAGTGCTAGTAGTTGTACTAAAATTGGTTACAAGTCGAAGTCCAGATTTATAAAAAAGTTTTTTCCAAGGAACATATAATTCTTTAATGTATGGCAAACATATTACACCAGAATGAGTTTCTGAGTCGGGTAAATCGTTATGTACCGTGGAATTGTCCATTTTATTCAAAAGGTACGTTCGTCTGTTACTAGTTACGGAATTTATAAGTTTTAAGGGATAGGAGTTATCTGTTAGAATTTTTGTAATTAAATTGATGTTGTTGTCCCAAAATGTTTTGTCCGATAGAAGTATTGCGTGGTCAGTTAGATTTATTATAGTACCTATTTTCATTTTGAGTGGATGATAAGAAAAGTAATTAAGGTAACGTCCAGAGTTAGTTGGTTTTTGGTACCAATTTGTTATTAGTTTGTTATCCGTAGTACGTATAAGTTTTATGTCTAAGAAACTTATCGAGTTCATTGTCTCCAATTATACTGTAAATTTTAATTTTTTATTACAAATTTACAGCAAACAAACAACTAACCAAAGAGATAACTTCTGACCTGAAAAATTTACACCCATATTTCCCCAGACTTTATGGCCTTCCCAAAATCCACAAAAATAATTTACCTTTAGACCAATAGTTTCAGACATATAAACTCTCGAAATACATAAGTAACATTATAACTACAATAACAAAACAATCACCACACTATATAAAAAATTCTTATGAACTCGTTACTGCATCAAAACACAAGATAAATTCTATACCAGACAATTACAAACTAATTAGCTTACACGTAGTCTCACTTTTTACTAATGTACCCCTAGACCTTATTTTAGATACTATAACAATCCGATGGGATGAAATTTCCCCGTTGACTTCTTTATCTTTGCACTGGTTCAGGAAAACTGTCAAGTTCATTGTCTCTAACACTTATTTTGAATTCAATGGCTCTTTCTATTATCAAATTTTTGGGGCGCCAATGGGATCCCCAACAAGTCCATCTCTAGCATAAATATCTTTACAACTTCTTGAAAATACAATTTTGAAAAATTACAATAAACATATTTTTTATTACCGTTATGTAGATGACATTATCACTTGTATCCCTAGTGATGATGTCACTATGATAATTGATCAATTTAATAACGTCAATAAAAAATTAAAATTTACAGTAGAATTGGAGACAATGAACTCGATAAGTTTCTTAGACATAAAACTTATACGTACTACGGATAACAAACTAATAACAAATTGGTACCAAAAACCAGGGGCGTACTACCGCCGTATCAGCCGTATCAAAAATACGGGGCCCCCGAGCAAAGGGGGCCCCAACGGGCGCAAGCAGAAAGCAAAACTACAATTTTTCAAAAAAAATAATAATTTTAACGAAGTTTGCATTTCCTTTTTTTATCGAGAGGTATTGAACTTCAACTTGTAAGCTAACGCTTTAAAAGAATTTATTTCTGCTGCAATATTTCTGCAAGCTCTGGCAATCAATTCAATTAGTAAAGCTTTTTCACACTCGATAAGTTAACAAATCTATAAAACTAATTCAGATTAAGTATACATTCTTCATCGAAAATTGAAATTTTTATATTTATATTCATATCGTTTTTGGTTTGTTGTTGTTACTACTTGAATTGTCGGCATGACGCGTAAGTTTGATACTTAGATTTTGATAAATATGATCAACTAAATCATTTTCAGATTTTTTTCTTCACTTTTTTAAAATATTAGTTTCTGTTCTGAAACTTTACAACACGTCAGTAATGACTTACAAAAAACTAGTATTTTATTAAGTAATCTTTTGTATAGACTGTGCTAATTAACGTATGAAAATTATATATGAAATGAAATAGTTTGTTGAAGAAGTACAAATAATTTACAAAAAAAAATGGATTGCAATATCTATTTTAAAGAACAAAATACAAAAGATAATGATGCGTTATTATCACAAGATGAGAGAATTTTAGACTTGAATTCTTATTTTAATGTATACTATTGCTGTTTGGATATATTAATTTCACAAACCAAACAAAGTTTTCAAAACCTTTGCGACGTAAGTAGTAACATTTATCTTTTTAAAATCGGGAATTAATAAACGTTTCCGAAAAACTGTCGACTGAATTACTGTTAAAGATGGTCATATGATTATGACCAATTGATAGTTGTAAAAATAGGTTGGAATAGATAAATCTGAGAAATTTATTTCATTAAGGTACAATGATGGATGCAATAGGCTTGCATCCAGTTTTCTCAACGAAATAACAGTATGCTTTTTTTCTTGGCCCTTAATTACAATTTACAGTTAAAATCGCAACGACTAATTTTTTTTTTTAAATTAAAACTAATTAAAAACTACGTAAATACTTTAGGACATAAATGTCTGCCAGACCTGTATGTTTCTACAGACAGAAACTTTATAAAATTTAAAGATCACTAAATAAGTCAGTTTTTCAAAAAAAGGTGAGGAGAGTGAAAATATTTCTGGAATTATTTGCGAAAAATTCAGGAAATTAGAGAAAATTAGATATATAAATGATTAGAATGATAAGTAAATATTCTTTTAATATAATGTATTTCTATATTTTGTGCGAAAAAAAAATTCTTGAGGGGGCCCCCAAAGAAATTTTGATACGGGGCCCCGCCAAAGCACCCTACACCCCTGCCAAAAACCAACTAACTCTGTACGTTACCTTAATTACTTTTCTTATCATCCACTCAAAATGAAAATAGGTACTATAATAAATCTAACTGACCACACAATACTTCTATCGGACAAAACATTTTGGGACAACAACATCAATTTAATTACAAAAATTCTAACAGATAACTCCTATCCCTTAAAACTTATAAATTCCGTAACTAGTAACAGACAAACGTGCCTTTTGAATAAAATGGACAATTCGACAGTACATAACGATTTACCTGACTCAGAAACTCATTCTGGTGTAATATGTTTGCCATACATTAAAGAATTGTATGTTCCTTGGAAAAAACTTTTTTATAAATCTGGACTCCGACTTGTAACCAATTTTAGTACAACTACTAGCACTATTTTTACCAAAACAAAAACCCCTTTTAATATCGAACGACTTAGAAATCTCGTCTATCAAATAAATTGTTTAGATTGTAATTTAATTTACATCGGAGAAACTAGCCAGAACTTAAATAAACGGTTACAACAACATAAAAACAATTCAAACCCGAGACAATTCAAAACTGTACTTGCAGATCATATTTATGCTTTAAAACACAATATGAACTTTTCTAACCCGACTGTACTACAATTCGAACAAAATTTATTTAAACGAAGAATTATAGAGGGATCTTTTTTAACTATTTATAACAATAAGACAATAAATAAACGGCATGAACTTAACACGCTGTGCGACACAAATCTCTTTTATTTAGATAACATTTCCAAATTTCTTACAAAACAATAAAAGCGTCGCGCAAAGGATTCGCAATTAGTTCCACACATGTGTAGAATCTTGGTAAAAATATATTTTTTAAAAATGTCTTTCTCCATTATATCTTCAACCAGTCTACGAATAACACACTATCCATTTGTGATTTTATAAAATTAGTATTTTGTGAAAATATTGTGTAATTTCAAGTTTAATGTTTATAATACATAGTGTAGTGCATTACCATATCCTGATACCATGGATTATTAAAATTTTCCAATTTAATACTAAGATTAACTAATTGTAAGTACTATTTACTATTTTATTTTTTCTTTCCACTCCAATTCAATTGTTTTAGTTTTTAGTTTTATTTTTAGTTTCCACTGAATGAAGGCTAGGATTATAGCCGAAACGTATGGATTTAAAATAAATTTTTGAAAGAAATTCATGTTTTTTATTGATGTTATGCCCAATTATTAGACTTTGTTAATACATATGTCAACATCAAATTCTCAATAAACAATATATATATATATATATATATATATATATATATATGTGTATGTATATTATAAACACAATGTTCTATTGATCACTTTATTTACTCAACTGCATTACGTTCTTAACTATTCATAAGACGCTGTTGTGATGTATAAATGTTGGTACTAATGACAGCGTGAATATAGTAGGCGGTGTGTAATATATACAACAAGAGTATATAATACGTTTAATAGTGTAATTTGGGTAAATAAAGTGATCAATAGAACATTGTGTATATAATAAATACGGTAGAGTTAATAGGAGCATGCATTGAATGCCCATATGAAAAGGTACCAGGAGGCAAGAAACCAGGGAAACTACATTCGATAGATAAAATATTAGGGGGACCGGAAAGTAATGTCGTTTTCTTACGCTAAACTACAAACACATACATTTTTAACGAGTCTTTATTTTTAATCAATGATGTATTCTCCATCATTGACAATAACCTTTTGCCATTCAGTGAGTAAATTTTCAATCCCTGATCGATAAAAATTAATTGGTTTTTCGGCAAAATATCTAGAGATGGCATTTTGGATATCATCCAAATTTGCAAATGTTTTGCCACTTAAAAAGTGTTGCAGCCCTCGGAATAAGTGGAAATCCGATGGTGCAACATCGGGCGAATATGGTGGATGAGGCAAAACGCTTCTGTGTTGTGTCGTTGAAGCAATAAGTTGCATGTGATTGATCGGTTAGCCTTATTCTGTTCGGACAGATTATGCGGGACCCAAACACCTGCTCTGCTTACTTTCCCAAACTGCTTCAAATGTTCTTGGATGGTCGACCAAGGTTGGTTGAGACTGTTTGACAATTCCTCGATCGTCTGACACGGATTTGCTTCCACTTTCGCCCTTAACACGTCGTTGTCTAACGCTGATGGTCTTCCTAATCGATACGAGTCGGAAAGATCAAAATTACCCGATTTGGACTTGGAAAACCACCTTTGGCATTTATGAATGTCCAGTGCATTTGGATAAACATCGCATATGTTTTTGGTAGCAACTGTTGCGTTATTACCCTTGCGAAACTCAAAGAGCATGCAACGCCGGATGTGTACCTCTTCTGGTATTTGGCTGCCATTTTACCCAAAATTACAACAAAAAAAATTGTAATTCAAATGTCTATAAGTAAAGAAATCACTATGTCTCACAATGTCTTTGGTACGCCTCTGAACCAAACAATGAGCTGACAAATGACAATCAAGTATTGGCATGCGCAGAAACGACATTACTTTCCGGTCCCCCTAATAGGAATACCATTTCACACATTGCATAGAGATTACTTGGGACCATTCATTAGAAACAAAGCTGGAAACACCTTCTTAATCATAATCGTAAATGGGTTTACTAAATACACAATACTTAGAGCTGTTCGAGATACAAAAAGTCATGGAAGTAAGAAGATTTCAGAAGAAGTCATTTCGTTCTTTGGGTGCCCAGTGAGAGTAATTACGGACAGAGGCACGTCTTTCACAGGAAAACCGTTTGAAGATTTTTGCAAGCAAAATAATTTTACACATGTGAGAAATGCTACTTCAACACCAAGGGCAAATGGACAAGTGGAGAGAGTAAATAGATTTGTAACAATGGCTTTGGCATCGTTCTCAAAAGATGAGCACTTTAAAGACTGGGACAAAAGTCTTAAACAGGTCCAATGGAGCTTTAATACCACATACCATAATGCAATTAAGACAACTCCGTTTCGATTGTTATTCAATTACGAACCAAAGTCAGGCGACTCAGTGAGAGATATTGACATGATTGAATTAGAAGAAGTAGATATTGAACAAGTCAGGAAAGAGGGAATTGAAAACATACGAGAAGATCAATGTAAACAAAGAGAAAGGTATAATAAGAAAAGAAGCACAGGCGACTCATACCAAGAAGGAGATTTGGTCATGATGCGTTCTGAACCACCGAGCACAGGCGAGTCTAAGAAATTGAGCCCTAAGTATAGAGGGCCTTACGTGGTCACAGCAAAGTTGCCACACGATAGGTATCGAATAGAGGATTTGCCAGATATGCAGCGTAATGAACGTTTCTACAGTGGCATATTACCAATCGATACACTAAAAAATACGAGATACAAGTTACTCAGACGACAGCAATGATTACAAATCTAATAACAGTGACGAAGAAGAGAAGACAGTCAATATACAACCACTGAAACGGACAATCACACGTCCCAAGAAATTCGAAAACTACATTCTCGAGGACGAGAATTGATCAGAATAGCCAAATATTAACTATGAATAAATGACAGCGTGAATATAGTAGGCGTTAGGTAATATGTAAAACAAGTATATTGTTGAGAATTGTGTTCTTTATAATTATAAATAATAGTCATAAGTAAATTCCTTTGAACGATGTATACTCCCAAGTAACGGTAAATGTTGCGAATATTTTGTACATCTGCCAGACAACCCTTAATAAAAGTTTATGATAGCTCATGTACCTTCGGCGAGCTATCATAAAACTAGAAATATTGGAAATATTTTAAAAATGTAAAAATATAAGTTAGTTAGTCCTGAACTCTTGAACAAGCAACAACTGAAATATTATAATAAAACGATAAATAAATTTTTGTATCTAAATAAATTCTTTGATTTCACACACTTCCCGAAGAGCTACAAATGTTCCAATTCTCGTATTCAAAAGTATTCAAAATAAAACCCTAATCTACTCAAGAATTATTAAAAATTGGTTACATTTAATTATTAATTAGTAAATTGATTACTAACGTCTCTTCATTTGGTGGCAGCGGTGGGATCCAACTCCGAGATAAGAGTGCAAATTAATAAAATAAATTAAAAAAATTAAAACAAAAAGTGTGTGAAAAATAAGCAAACTCTTAAAATTATCAAGTGATACAAAAATAAAGTGCATCAATTAAAATCGATGAAAATCTATATAAAATCATCAAAATAATTCTAATAAAAATAATAACTGGAAGATTTAATAAAAAGAATAATAACAAGTTCAGAAGAAGATTTTGAAGTTTAAAACGTGGGACCAAATCAGGACTTAAATCTACAACCCTGGAGCGACGATCAAGGTGAACAAAACCCTCTATCATAATCAAAAGGAATTCAAGAAAATATTAAATCCATTGCTATTCCAGCTCCCGCACAATTTCAAAGTTTTTGCCACATACCAATAGAAAATTTTAGAATTTTATTACGATACATTTTCAGAGACACCGACATCAAATTAAAAATTTATTATGACAAAATTATTGAAAACCTAACACCGGATGAGATAAGTAAGATTTTAAACCAATTTCATAGATCACAATATACGGGAGGTCATCTGGGCCATAAAAAAACGTTCAGCAGAATACGTAGTATATACAAATGGCCAAAGATGCGAAAACAAATTAAATCATATGTAAGCAAATGTCCTGATTGTCAAAAAAATAAAGTATGTAAGAAAACAAGGCAACCTTTAGTTATAACAACAACAGCCCGCGAGCCTTTCGAAAAAATTTGTATTGATATTTGCGGCCCTTACCCCGTTTCTGACTCCGGAAATAAATATTTGTTGACATTTATATGCGACTTAACGAAATATGCAGGCGCCATCCCCATTTGTAATCAAGAAAGTTCGACAGTCGCAAATGCATTCGTTTCAGAAATTATTTTAAAATTTGGCTTTCCTAAGGAAATTCTATCTGGTCAAGGCACCACGTTTACTAGCAATTTATTCAAGGACGTTTGCAAATTACTAAAAATTAAAAAGATAACAACTTCCCCGTACAGACCTGAGTCGAATGGCTCTTGTGAAAGGATCCATAGGGATTATGTTCAAAACTTGAGATCTTATATTAACAAAACCCAAACAGATTGGGACAAATGCATAAAATACGCAGTTTTTATCCATAATACAACTATACATAACGCGACAAATTACACACCTTTCGAGTTAGTTTTTGGTAGGAAAATAGAATTACCACTGTCTATAGCAAAACCTATATTTCAATATAACTACGACACTTACGTTAATGAGTTAAAATCGCGGTTATCGCACGCGAATAGTTTCGCTCGACAGAATTTACTGAGTAATAAAGAAAAAACTAAAAGTAACTATGATCAAAATTTGAATCCTGAAACCTTTGAGATCGATGAGTATGTGCTTTTGAGAGATGAAACTCCGTATCCGCGGCGATGCAAAAAACTTTTGCCCCTATGGAAAGGTCCCTTTAAAATATTAAAAACCGATAGTATAAATAGTACCATTTTGATCCATAATAAACATGTACAAGTGCACAACAACAAATTGAAAAAGTTTATACCAAACGAGAAAAGTAACATAATCTTTATCAAATTTTCTAAAAAAAAAAAAATCTTATTATTGAATTCCATTTAATTAATTTGATAAATCTCATAGAATAATGTTAATTATCACATAAATCAAATTATCAATTAAATTTTATTGATTAAATAATAATAATAAAAATAATATTTCTTTCACAAATAAATTAAATCTAAAATATGTAATGTAAATGTAAATCTAGAATTTAAAAAAAAATAGTCCAATTTATAATATTAATGTTAAGGTTTAGCTAAGTGTTTGATTTACTAAAATATAAATAAAAATTGATGTCTTTAGTTGTTATATCCATTATGTATCAACTCATAGTTATTAAGATAAAGATTTTAGTTATTAATGTACCAGTTAATTACAACCTGAAATTCGCTAATGTTATGTAATAAGCCGAGGACGGCTTAATTTTCACGATGGAGGTGTTGAGAATTGTGTTCTTTATAATTATAAATAATAGTCATAAGTAAATTCCTTTGAACGATGTATACTCCCAAGTAACTGTAAATGTTGCGAATATTTTGTACATCTGCCAGACAACCCTTAATAAAAGTTTATGATAGCTCATGTACCTTCGGCGAGCTATCATAAAACTAGAAATATTGGAAATATTTTAAAAATGTAAAAATATAAGTTAGTTAGTCCTGAACTCTTGAACAAGCAACAACTGAAATATTATAATAAAACGATAAATAAATTTTTGTATCTAAATAAATTCTTTGATTTCACACACTTCCCGAAGAGCTACAAATGTTCCAATTCTCGTATTCAAAAGTATTCAAAATAAAACCCTAATCTACTCAAGAATTATTAAAAATTGGTTACATTTAATTATTAATTAGTAAATTGATTACTAACGTCTCTTCAATATATATGATACGTTTAATAGAGAACGTAGTGTAGTTGAGTAAATAAAGTGATCAATAGATTGTGTTTATAATAAATATGGTAGAGTTAACATATATATATATATACATCAAAGAATAAAAAGCAAAGATTTATAAATTAATCTTTAATTCCGAACGTTTCGACATTCAATTTAATGTCATCATCAGTGGATATTAACGTTGGTAGGTTACATCTAGAGATGTGTACACAACACTAGAAATTAGCACTAACATTTATACATCTAACTTGTCAACACAATGAATTTTTTTATCATTTTTTGTATGGTGCAAAAAGAAAAATGATAGTTTAATTTGAACAAAAATGTGAGTAAAGTTAAGTCATTTCTGCCACGACTTGTGTACTGTGCAAGGTCCGAGGCTTATGTCTGTGGCTCAATAGCTTTTCACAAAATTATTATTCCTAGTTACATAGTTTTCATAATTTTTATTGAAGATTGAATCTTTGTTTTTTCTTTTCTTTGTTTCATGTATGGGCCTTAAACAACTTATCCATATATCTCAACATCAAAATTAACTACTAAATCACACACACACGCATACACACACATATATATATATATATATATATATATATATATATATGTTTTTTGAATTAAGAACTGCCTATCTTCTGCAAAAATATATTTAATTTTTAATCATTTAATTCTACATTTCATAGTTATGATATGTGTCGTTTTTTATAAACTACATAACAAAAAAAATTAATAATTTATTATTCATTATTCAATTAACCTAATAACTATTTGGAAAATGTTTAGTTAATAAGATAAGAAATAAATTCATTAATTTTTAAAATTATAAAATGTTATACACATATATGAATTTTTTTATTATGAATAGTACACGAAGGGAACATCCCATATCTCGTAAAATGTCGAATAAAATAATTGCATACATAAATACACTTGCAGGCAGGCAGGCAGATATATAATATATATATATATATATATATATATATGCTAACATATACTATACACATCACATAAAACTTGAATGATTGTAGCTGTATTTTCATTAAGAAAATTGACATGTCAATACTAAATATTATAGTTTGATTTGCATACAATTTTGAATCAATCAATTAAACAGTTACAAAAGTAATATTCAGAGTTATTTTACAAGAGAACGAGTTTTTGCTTCATCTTGACATGATGTTTGACGATACTTCTTTACTTCATTTATATAAATAGCCCAAGGATCAGTTGATTTGTTATCTTCATTTACTTCATCCACTTTTGCTTTTTCAACTACACCAGTTTTTAAAACCTTTCCGCCACGCCTTCTTCCTACTATTGGAACAGGTAAATTGTTTTGTGCCTGTTTTGCATTTGTTGTACTTTGTCCATGCATTTGTTTGAACATTTCCAAAAAACTTCCATCATTTTTGAACACTGACTCAATCACTACTTCTTGTTTCCGTTCTTCTTTGTATTCAGGCCTAATTTCAAGCTTTGTGCTATATTGCTTACTAATCTCTGTGTCCACAAGGTTGCTTGATGTGCTGGGAAAAGGCTCATGACAGATGTTTTTTGAACGGGAATGATTTCTAAGTTGTGAACTTTTTTCATTACTATGAGAAAGTTTGAAATCTCTGTTGTAATTTCTTTTACTAGAAAATCTATCATGTGAATCAATTCTATCATATGAACGACTACGAGATCTTGAACGATGCTTTGATTTAACATGATCTTGATTTTCTCTTCTTTTATTGTAATTTTTATGATCACAATTGTGTTTATCATTTGAGTCACTTCTAGACAGATAACTACTATATTGGTGACTATTGGTTGATTTGCTCATTTTTTGTTTACAAATGCCAAAGTGTCAAATACGAATTTTATTTTGATTCACTTTAAAAATATGTTCCATTTAATAAATGAGTATACAATATGGTATTCTTAGACGTATTCTAGAGCTCGATAAACCTATAAAAAACACTTCTTGGTGTAGTTACAACTTGTTGACGAATTGATACATTATAAATAGATGACATTATTTGTTTTATTTGCTAAATTACAAAAAATTAACGTGATAATGTACAAATCTAATTAAAACCATATATTTTAAATATCTACAATCATAAAATAATGTTCAGTATTTTACAAACCTGATAATCTAGATATAAGTAAGAACTCTCCAATTAATTGTCTATCAAATGCGCGTAAAATAGCCTCAATTTACGTCAAAGTCATTTATATAATATCTCCAGAGAGATAGCAAAAACCCTATTCGCTATGTGTGCGACTCATGGATCCTAGACCAGCGATGTCCAACCTAAATTACTCTTTGAGCCAACAAATCTGGAAACTAGTGGTGCATGGCATCGCGCCTTAAGGCAATTTGATGGAACTTCTCGTACCGTAATTTCAAACTTATAAAAGCTTTAATATTTTTGAAAACTTTGAAAAAATTAGATTTTTGAGAATCTTGAAATTATTGAAAAAAAATGACTTTTTTGAAAAAAATGTTTTTTTTGTATTTTAAAACTGTTTGAAAATTCTTTTTTTTTTCAAAATAATCGTAATATGAACATTTTTTCGGATATAACACCCCACGTTTACAAACACATGGACTTATAGACTGGTGAGTGACTCGTGAACTAGTGTTGCTCACTCGTCTATAGAGCCGCTAGTCTCCCGTTGTCCGTTGCGTTGACAATTATTTGTCGTTATCTGCCAAGCGCTATCCATAGAGTATCATATCGACATCTATTCATTCCATTAATAACCATTACTTTCGGTTGAAGCTGACTTAGTGTTCAGACTTCTATATTAGCCTTTACAAAATTATTTTATTTATTTAAATTGAAAATAATATTAGTGCGATTGTTGTTTGTCATGGCGCCGCACAAAAATCGCCATCGGGCCGCACCTAATAATATTAGAATACCCCGTGTTTATATAGACCGGCCATGTCCAACCTGCGGCCCGATAGCGATTTTTGTGCGGCCCCATGACAAACAACAATCGCACAAATTATTATTTTCAGTTTAAATAAATAAAATAATTTTTGTAAGGTTAATATAGAAGCTTATGCTTATTTATCTATGTATAGAAGTCTGAACACTAAGTCAGCTTCAACCGAAAGTAATGGTCATTAATCGAATGAATAGATGGCGATATGAGGAGTATCATTATCCAGTGATGGTTTCACACCAGGCCTTTTCACTCAGTGCAAAATCCTCGTTCAAAAACCGTGTTTCGTGGTATCCACATCTAGGTGAGAATTTGGCGCTAGTGCGCCGATACCAAGTGACAGGTTGAGAATTCTCTAGCATTAAGCGGCCATTTTGATCGGGGTTGTTATTTTGTTTTGTGACTGTTCTATTAAAGGGTGTTGTGTATATTGTTTATAAAGTTTTAAATGTTTAGAGTGAAAGTGTAGTATATATAATAGAAGGTGTGGAACGTATTTTATACATAGGTTGGTGTATATAATGTAACAGTCATTTGATATGACTTGATTCATTGTGAAAGAATGCTGAAAAGTGTCAAATCTTGCTTGGGATGATTATTATTTAATAAGCGTTGAGCATTGCTCTTGTAAATCGTAATGCACAAATACTGTAATTTAGTATTCGCTAAGTTATACTAAATCTTTATAGTCCTAGAATAAAGTAAACTCATAGAATAAAATATTTTTTTGTAGTATTACAAGTCAAGGGGTTAATAATACTAATCCTTCTAGCCGTGCATTTATTGGAACCTACAAAAGCCTTGTGTGTCAATAAGCTTCAATCCGTCAATTACTACACTGTCCATTGTGAGCATGATAA
>NW_020536427.1:17996-36940 GCF_003426905.1 Ctenocephalides felis | reverse complement strand
TTAGTAAATTGATTACTAACGTCTCTTCATTTGGTGGCAGCGGTGGGATCCAACTCCGAGATAAGAGTGCAAATTAATAAAATAAAATAAAAAAAATTAAAACAAAAAGTGTGTGAAAAATAAGCAAACTCTTAAAATTATCAAGTGATACAAAAATAAAGTGCATCAATTAAAATCGATGAAAATCTATATAAAATCATCAAAATAATTCTAATAAAAATAATAACTGGAAGATTTAATAAAAAGAATAATAACAAGTTCAGAAGAAGATTTTGAAGTTTAAAACGTGGGACCAAATCAGGACTTAAATCTACAACCCTGGAGCGACGATCAAGGTGAACAAAACCCTCTATCATAATCAAAAGGAATTCAAGAAAATATTAAATCCATTGCTATTCCAGCTCCCGCACAATTTCAAAGTTTTTGCCACATACCAATAGAAAATTTAGAATTTTATTACGATACATTTTCAGAGACACCGACATCAAATTAAAAATTTTTATGACAAATTATTGAAAACCTAACACCGGATGAGATGATAAGTAAGATCTTAAAACCAATTTCATAGATCACAATATACGGGAGGTCATCTGGGCCATAAAAAAACGTTCAGCAGAATACGTAGTATATACAAATGGCCAAAGATGCGAAAACAAATTAAATCATATGTAAGCAAATGTCCTGATTGTCAAAAAAAAAAAGTATGTAAGAAAACAAGGCAACCTTTAGTTATAACAACAACAGCCCGCGAGCCTTTCGAAAAAAATTGTATTGATATTTGCGGCCCTTACCCCGTTTCTGACTCCGGAAATAAATATTTGTTGACATTTATATGCGACTTAACGAAATATGCAGGCGCCATCCCCATTTGTAATCAAGAAAGTTCGACAGTCGCAAATGCATTCGTTTCAGAAATTATTTTTAAAATTTGGCTTTCCTAAGGAAATTCTATCTGGTCAAGGCACCACGTTTACTAGCAATTATTCAGGACGTTTGCAAATACTAAAAATTAAAAAGATAACAACTTCCCCGTACAGACCTGAGTCGAATGGCTCTTGTGAAAGGATCCATAGGGATTATGTTCAAAACTTGAGATCTTATATTAACAAAACCCAAACAGATTGGGACAAATGCATAAAATACGCAGTTTTATCCATAATACAACTATACATAACGCGACAAATTACACACCTTTCGAGTTAGTTTTTGGTAGGAAAATAGAATTACCACTGTCTATAGCAAAACTATATTTCAATATAACTACGACACTTACGTTAATGAGTTAAAATCGCGGTTATCGCACGCGAATAGTTTCGCTCGACAGAATTTACTGAGTAATAAAGAAAAAACTAAAAGTAACTATGATCAAAATTTGAATCCTGAAACCTTTGAGATCGATGAGTATGTGCTTTTGAGAGATGAAACTCCGTATCCGCGGCGATGCAAAAAACTTTTGCCCCTATGGAAAGGTCCCTTTAAAATATTAAAAACCGATAGTATAAATAGTACCATTTTGATCCATAATAAACATGTACAAGTGCACAACAACAAATTGAAAAAGTTTATACCAACGAGAAAAGTAACATAATCTTTATCAAATTTTCTAAAAAAAAAAAAATCTTATTATTGAATTCCATTTAATTAATTTGATAAATCTCATAGAATAATGTTAATTATCACATAAATCAAATTATCAATTAAATTTTATTGATTAAATAATAATAATAAAAATAATATTTCTTTCACAAATAAATTAAATCTAAAATATGTAATGTAAATGTAAATCTAGAGAATTTAAAAAAAAATAGTCCAATTTATAATATTAATGTTAAGGTTTAGCTAAGTGTTTGATTTACTAAAATATAAATAAAAATGATGTCTTTAGTTGTTATATCCTTATGTATCAACTCATAGTTATTAAGATAAAGATTTTAGTTATTAATGTACCAGTTAATTACAACCTGAAATTCGCTAATGTTATGTAATAAGCCGAGGACGGCTTAATTTTCACGATGGAGGTGTTGAGAATTGTGTTCTTTATAATTATAAATAATAGTCATAAGTAAATTCCTTTGAACGATGTATACTCCCAAGTAACTGTAAATGTTGCGAATATTTTGTACATCTGCCAGACAACCCTTAATAAAAGTTTATGATAGCTCATGTACCTTCGGCGAGCTATCATAAAACTAGAAATATTGGAAATATTTTAAAAATGTAAAAATATAAGTTAGTTAGTCCTGAACTCTTGAACAAGCAACAACTGAAATATTATAATAAAACGATAAATAAATTTTTGTATCTAAATAAATTCTTTGATTTCACACACTTCCCGAAGAGCTACAAATGTTCCAATTCTCGTATTCAAAAGTATTCAAAATAAAACCCTAATCTACTCAAGAATTATTAAAAATTGGTTACATTTAATTATTAATTAGTAAATTGATTACTAACGTCTCTTCAATATATATGATACGTTTAATAGAGAACGTAGTGTAGTTGAGTAAATAAAGTGATCAATAGATTGTGTTTATAATAAATATGGTAGAGTTAACATATATATATATACATCAAAGAATAAAAAGCAAAGATTTATAAATTAATCTTTAATTCCGAACGTTTCGACATTCAATTTAATGTCATCATCAGTGGATATTAACGTTGGTAGGTTACATATAGAGATGTGTACACAACACTAGAAATTAGCACTAACATTTATACATCTAACTTGTCAACACAATGAATTTTTTTATCATTTTTTGTATGGTGCAAAAAGAAAAATGATAGTTTAATTTGAACAAAAAATGTGAGTAAAGTTAAGTCATTTCTGCCACGACTTGTGTACTGTGCAAGGTCCGAGGCTTATGTCTGTGGCTCAATAGCTTTTCACAAAATTATATTCTAGTTACATAGTTTTCATAATTTTTATTGAAGATTGAATCTTTGTTTTTTCTTTTCTTTGTTTCATGTATGGGCCTTAAACAACTTATCCATATATCTCAACATCAAAATTAACTACTAAATCACACACACACGCATACACACACATATATATATATATATATATATATATATATATATGTTTTTTGAATTAAGAACTGCCTATCTTCTGCAAAAATATATTTAATTTTTAATCATTTAATTCTACATTTCATAGTTATGATATGTGTCGTTTTTTATAAACTACATAACAAAAAAAATTAATAATTTATTATTCATTATTCAATTAACCTAATAACTATTTGGAAAATGTTTAGTTAATAAGATAAGAAATAAATTCATTAATTTTTAAAATTATAAAATGTTATACACATATATGAATTTTTTTTAATTATGAATAGTACACGAAGGGAACATCCCATATCTCGTAAAATGTCGAATAAAATAATTGCATACATAAATACACTTGCAGGCAGGCAGGCAGATATATATATATATATATATATATATATATATATGCTAACATATACTCATATACACATCACATAAAACAATTGAATACATTGTAGCTGTATTTTCATTAAAGAAAATTGACATGTCAAATACTAAATATTATAGTTTGATTTTGCATACAATATTTGAATCAAGTAATCAATTAAACAGTTACAAAAGTAATATTCAGAGTTATTTTACAAGAGAACGAGTTTTTGCTTCATCTTGACATGATGTTTGACGATACTTCTTTACTTCATTTATATAAATAGCCCAAGGATCAGTTGATTTGTTATCTTCATTTACTTCATCCACTTTTGCTTTTTCAACTACACCAGTTTTTAAAACCTTTCCGCCACGCCTTCTTCCTACTATTGGAACAGGTAAATTGTTTTGTGCTGTTTTGCATTTGTTGTACTTGTCCATGCATTTGTTGAACATTTCCAAAAAACTTCCATCATTTTTGAACACTGACTCAATCACTACTTCTTGTTTCCGTTCTTCTTTGTATTCAGGCCTAATTTCAAGCTTTGTGCTATATTGCTTACTAATCTCTGTGTCCACAAGGTTGCTTGATGTGCTGGGAAAAGGCTCATGACAGATGTTTTTTGAACGGGAATGATTTCTAAGTTGTGAACTTTTTCATTACTATGAGAAAGTTTGAAATCTCTGTTTGTATTTTTTTTACTAGAAAATCTATCATGTGAATCAATTCTATCATATGAACGACTACGAGATCTTGAACGATGCTTTGATTTAACATGATCTTGATTTTCTCTTCTTTTATTGTAATTTTTATGATCACAATTGTGTTTATCATTTGAGTCACTTCTAGACAGATAACTACTATATTGGTGACTATTGGTTGATTTGCTCATTTTTTGTTTACAAATGCCAAAGTGTCAAATACGAATTTTATTTTGATTCACTTTAAAAATATGTTCCATTTAATAAATGAGTATACAATATGGTATTCTTAGACGTATTCTAGAGCTCGATAAACCTATAAAAAACACTTCTTGGTGTAGTTACAACTTGTTGACGAATTGATACATTATAAATAGATGACATTATTTGTTTTATTTGCTAAATTACAAAAAATTAACGTGATAATGTACAAATCTAATTAAAACCATATATTTTAAATATCTACAATCATAAAATAATGTTCAGTATTTTACAAACCTGATAATCTAGATATAAGTAAGAACTCTCCAATTAATTGTCTATCAAATGCGCGTAAAATAGCCTCAATTTACGTCAAAGTCATTTATATAATATCTCCAGAGAGATAGCAAAAACCCTATTCGCTATGTGTGCGACTCATGGATCCTAGACCAGCGATGTCCAACCTAAATTACTCTTTGAGCCAACAAATCTGGAAACTAGTGGTGCATGGCATCGCGCCTTAAGGCAATTTGATGGAACTTCTCGTACCGTAATTTCAAACTTATAAAAGCTTTAATATTTTTGAAAACTTTGAAAAAATTAGATTTTTGAGAATCTTGAAATTATTGAAAAAAAAATGACTTTTTTGAAAAAAATGTTTTTTTTGTATTTTAAAACTGTTTGAAAATTCTTTTTTTTTTCAAAATAATCGTAATATGAACATTTTTTCGGATATAACACCCCACGTTTACAAACACATGGACTTATAGACTGGTGAGTGACTCGTGAACTAGTGTTGCTCACTCGTCTATAGAGCCGCTAGTCTCCCGTTGTCCGTTGCGTTGACAATTATTTGTCGTTATCTGCCAAGCGCTATCCATAGAGTATCATATCGACATCTATTCATTCCATTAATAACCATTACTTTCGGTTGAAGCTGACTTAGTGTTCAGACTTCTATATTAGCCTTTACAAAAATTATTTTATTTATTTAAATTGAAAATAATAATTAGTGCGATTGTTGTTTGTCATGGCGCCGCACAAAAATCGCCATCGGGCCGCTTCTATACAATATTAGAATACCCCGTGTTTATATAGACCGGCCATGTCCAACCTGCGGCCCGATAGCGATTTTTGTGCGGCCCCATGACAAACAACAATCGCACAAATTATTATTTTCAGTTTAAATAAATAAAATAATTTTTGTAAAGGTTAATATAGAAGCTTATGCTTATTTATCTATGTATAGAAGTCTGAACACTAAGTCAGCTTCAACCGAAAGTAATGGTCATTAATCGAATGAATAGATGGCGATATGAGGAGTATCATTATCCAGTGATGGTTTCACACCAGGGCCTTTTCACTCAGTGCAAAATCCTCGTTCAAAAACCGTGTTTCGTGGTATCCACATCTAGGTGAGAATTTGGCGCTAGTGCGCCGATACCAAGTGACAGGTTGAGAATTCTCTAGCATTAAGCGGCCATTTTGATCGGGGTTGTTATTTTGTTTTGTGACTGTTCTATTAAAGGGTGTTGTGTATAATTGTTTATAAAGTTTTAAATGTTCTCTAAACAAAAAGTATGATTTTCAAATGTAGAGTGAAAGTGTAGTATATATAATAGAAGGTGTGGAACGTATTTTATACATAGGTTGGTGTATATAATGTAACAGTCATTTGATATGACTTGATTCATTGTGAAAGAATGCTGAAAAGTGTCAAATCTTGCTTGGAATGATTATTATTTAATAAGCGTTGAGCATTGCTCTTGTAAATCGTAATGCACAAATACTGTAATTTAGTATTCGCTAAGTTATACTAAATCTTTATAGTCCTAGAATAAAGTAAACTCATAGAATAAAATATTTATTTGTAGTATTACAAGTCAAGGGGTTAATAATACTAATCCTTCTAGCCGTGCATTTATTGGAACCTACAAAAGCCTTGTTGTCAATAAGCTTCAATCCGTCAATTACTACACTGTCCATTGTGAGCATGATAAAACAGAAGGCGCGATTGATACATTAAAAATTTAATTGTCTAATGCTTCAGTCAATACCTTGTGCGAGTCTAACGTGAATGATAATATTCTTAATTCGTCTAATGTGAATACTAATGACTGTATTTTAATTAATTTTATTATCATTAGATATCTAATTATTGAATCATATATGTATTATAATTTACTGATGACATTTGACTGCATTTTACTAACATTATTGTAGTTACAAGTTAGCGTTAGAGTGAAATATAAATTGGTATGATAAGTATGTGTCTTTTGTATTTAAACCTGTATGTGATGTTATACATTTTATAATATATTATTGTTAAAATATAATATTGTAATTAATAATTAAATTGAAATAAATTATTTTTCAAAATATACATTTTATATTATTTTTGAAACTGATAACTATGAATAGATGGCGCTGTTGTGATGTATGAATGTTGGTACGAATGATTGCGTGGATATATAGGAATACTATGGAGGATGATTGTAGGCGACGTTTACTTATCTATGGGCGACAGGGTTGTAGTGTAGCCTTAGAGCATAGATAAAAGAAGAGTATATAGATCGCTCTCTCGGGGCATATTTCGTTGCCACGTTAACTGTCAACTTGCCCGGGTTAGTTCGAGCTGCTCTTCCTTGGTGCGCACGCGTCGATCGTAGAACGGGTGCGTACATAAAATACTATAGAAATGAACCAATATTATAGACCGTTTGAATTCAAAATTAAAAAAAAAGAAATTGAATTTTAAAAAACATTTATTTTTAACAATAGTATTTTACACACATGGTTACAAAAGATTCATCCTTATAAGCTAAACACAAAAGAAATAAAAATGTATATACATAAACATATATATATATATATATATATATATACATATATATATATAATTTATTTATATTTCTAGAGCAAAGATTACTTATAATTACAATTAGATTAAGATAAATAATTTAAACACATCTCATAATTCGATCTCAATAATAAATAAATCAAAAAATTTGAGAAACTATCGGATATCTTTCATTATTCGCAAACATTTGAGAAGCTATCAGATCTCTTTCATTCATATAAAAAGCAATATATATATATATATATATATATATAAATCATATGTAAAATTAATGCATACGATAATCTTTTCAAATAACTCAGTTTATATTTTTTGCGAATAATGCTAATTAACAATTAAGTTACTCTTTTGTTTCTGTTAATATTTTCTACGACTAGTGTTGATGTTCATTTGAATGTTGAACAAAATGTCATTATCATCATTAACATAAAGAAGGAAATTATTAATAGTAATGTACAAGTACTTAATAGTTTTCTTATGGCATCTTCAATAACACATTTAAGAATAACATCTCTATCAGAAATAAGGGGCGCACGTTAATGGTGTTTTATTCCTCTAAATAAAAAAGAGATTAGCAAATATATACTTTCTTCCATTTGACAGTTCCTGTCAATCTGTACAATGTAATTATTTTTACGGTCATTAAACAACGCAGATAATAATATTTCTGTGTATTATCAAAATGCAACTATCACTACTCATAAACTTTTCGTGGAACATAGCCAAACCTAAATTACCCCTTAGCTGGAATTTTATCATTAAGCATGAATTTCCTTCCATTTAATAATTCAGTATCTTCTCTTAGCCGACTTAATATATCATTATGAATACTATTATTCAATGCCAGTGGGAGATCAGCATGTTTCAGACTGGCTTGTAATTTCTTTATTAATGTTTTTCCCTGTTTATTCGTCTCATATCAATACTTGTGTTTTAGTAAACCCGTTTCATAACTACTTCCAAGAGAAAAACTGCTGAAAAAAATCAATGTTAAATTATTTATTATAAACCTTTATTATTAATACAAGAATAATTCTTAAAACTTACCTATCAGTGAGTTGGTTAGTCTGACAGCAATTTTATCTTTCAATAACTATAACCTTAAAATTCCTAGCATTATTAAATGTCTCAGTTATTATGCTATAATAAAAACTTATATCAGACTAGTAGTAATAGATGCAAGTATTTTGAAGTATGCATATTGATAAAAATACTTACTTATTGTTGAAGGCCCGTAAATATTATTAATCATTTTACCTACTACATAGGTTCAAGTGTTCTAGTAGAAAACACTAGTTTTGACCAGCCAAATAGCAAACATCTACAACATCCAAAACAATATTTATTTATGATTAATATGTTCGGTTATTTTATTCTTATTACGTACTTTGTCATTTCTCGCTGGAAATACATGCAATTTTGCATTTTTTGGTATTAGTGCACCCTGGAACGTAACACATCGACATTTTGCTTGTAAACTAATCCTAATCACTTATAAACGCAACCGAACGTTCTCGAAATTGTTTGATTGCCCGCGTTGAAATTCTTACCAGATGAGTGCCAAATCGCTGCAAGAGCGCTCCAAGGGAGAGCAGCTCAAACTAAAATCGAGCTACAGAGTTTTGTTCGGAGATTACCGGCCATGCCTTAGAGTAGAGAACATATATAGAGAACTTAGTGTAGTTATAGTGAATAAAGTAATTGTTATAAACATTGTTTTTTAATATAGAGACGATTAGAGATAGTTAACAAATCAGAAGTGGGATTACCGAGGATTATCCTAAGATGAATTTAAAGACATTATTGAGATATACAGTGAACATAAAACTTGACAAAAAAAAACAATATGAGTGAAACGCGAGAGTTAAACCAAAGTGATGCTAGTATTGGAGAAGAAAGATTTGTACGCGACGGAGGGCTAACTTTAGAAGAAATACTCAAAACTATGATGCTGGAAAACAGACGCCGCGATGATGTTATGTTGAAGATGCTGGATACGATTGCGAGTGGTAACACATCAAAGGCTACAAGCGGACTGGCGATTATGCCAGAACTACTAAAAAGGATAAAAGATTTCAAAGGAAATCCGGACGAAGCAGGCGCATGGAGGAGTGAAATAATAACCATTCAACTATTGCATCAATTACCCGACGCATATATTCTGGAAATTGCTCGAACACATCTCGTCGGCGGAGCGATGCATTGCTACGACGCGAGGCGACATCTATTGGTTACGTGGGCGGACTTCAAGAGTGCGTTCAATGATACGTTTGCGTCTAAGGAGACGACAACCGAGAAATGGGTTCGAATGATGGATAGGGTGCAACAACGAGGTGAACCACTTTATGATTACTTCCACGATAAAGTTAGATTGTGCCATAGATAAAAGAAGAGTATATAGATCGCTCTCTCGGGGCATATTTCGTTGCCACGTTAACTGTCAACTTGCCGGGGTTAGTTCGAGCTGCTCTCCCTTGGTGCGCACGCGTCGATCGTAGAACGGGTGCGTACAAAAAATACTATAGAAATGCACCAATATTATAGACCGTTTGAATTCAAAATTACAAAACAAGAAATTGAATTTTAAAAAGCATTTATTTTTAACAATAGTATTTTACACACATGGTTACAAAAGATTCATCCTTATAAGCTAAACACAAAAGAAATAAAAATGTATATATATATATATATATATATATTTATTTATTTATATTTCTAGAGCAAAGATTACTTATAATTACAATTAGATTAACATAAATAATTTAAACACATCTCATAATTCTATCTGAATAATAAATAAATCAAAAAATTTGAGAAACTATTGCATATCTTTCATTATTCGCAAAAATTTGAGAAGCTATCAGATCTCTTTCATATTCGCAAAAGCAACAAAATTTCTAGAAACTAAAAAGAGAAAAATAATTTTATTCATATAAAAGTAAAAAATATATATATTTAAAAATCATTTGCAAAATTAATGCATACGATAATCTTCTCAAGCAACTCAGTTTATATTTTTTTCGAATAATGCTAATTAACAATTAAGTTACGGTTTTGTTTCTGTTAATATTTTCTACGACTAGTGTTGATGTTCATTTGAATGTTGAACAAAATGTCATTATCATCATTAACATAAAAAAAGGAAATTATTAATAGTAATGTACAAGTACTATAGTTTTCTTATGGCATCTTCAATTACACATTTAAGAATAACATCTCTATCAGAAATAAGGGGTGCACGTTAATGGTGTTTTATTCTTCTAAATAAAAAAGAGATTAGCAAATATATACTTTCTTCCATTTGACAGTTCCTGTCAATCTGTACAATGTGATTATCTTTACGATCATTAAACAACGCAGATATTAATATTTTTGTGTAATATCAAAATGCAACTATCACTACTCACAAACTTTTCGTGAAGCATAGCCAAACCTAAATTACCCCTTAGCTAGAATTTTATCATTAAGCATGAATTTACTTCCATTTAATAATTCAGTATCTTCTCTTAGCCGACTTAATATATCATTATGAATACTATTATTCAATGCCAGTGGGAGATCAGCAAATATTTCAGCATGTTTCAGACTGGCTTGTAATTTCTTTATTAATGTTTTTCCCTGTTTGTTCGTCTCATATCAATACTTGCGTTTAGTAAACCCATTTCATAACTACTTCCGAGAGAAAAACTGCTGAAAAAAATCAATGTTAAATTATTTATTATAAACCTTTATTATTAATACAAGAATAATTCTTAAAAACTTACCTATCAGTGAGTTGGTTAGTCTGACGGCAATTTTATCTTTCAATAACTATAACCTTAAAATTCCTAGCATTGTTAAATGTCTCAGTTATTATGCTATAATAAAAACTTATATCAGACTAGTAGTAATAGATGCAAGTATTTTGAAGTATGCATATTGATAAAAATACTTACTTATTGTTGAAGGCCCGTAAATTATATTAATCATTTTACATACTACATAGGTTCTAGTAGAAAACACTAGTTTTGACCAGCCAAATAGCAAACATCTACAACATCCAAAACAATATTTATTTGTGATTAATGTTTGGTTATTTTAATCTTATTACGTACTTTGTCATTTCTCGCTGGAAATACATGCAATTTTGCATTTTTTGGTATTAGTGCACCCTGAAATGTAACACATCGACATTTTGCTTGCAAACTAATCCTAATGACTTATAAACGCAACCGAACGTTCTCGAAATTGTTTGATTGCCCGCGTTGAAATTCTTACCAGATGAGTGCCAAATCGCTGCAAGAGCGCTCCAAGGGAGAGCAGCTCAAACTAAAATCGAGCTACAGACATGGCCGGTAATCTCCGAACAAAACTCTGTAGCTCGATTTTAGTTGGAGCTGCTCTCCCTTGGAGCGCTCTTGCAGCGATTTGGCACTCATCTGGTAAGAATTTCAACGCGGGCAATCATACGATTTCGAGAACGTTCAGTTGCGTTTATAAGTGATTAGGATTAGTTGCAAGCAAATAGTCGAAGTGTTACGTTCCAGGGTGCACTAATACCAAAAAAAAATGCAAAATTGCATGTATTTCCAGCGAGAAATGACAAAGTACGTAATAAGAATAAAATAACTAAACATTAATCACGAATTAATATTGTTTTGGATGTTGTAGATGTTTGCTATTTGGCTTGTCAAAACTAGTGTTTTCTACTGGAGCCTATGTAGTATGTAAAATGATTAATAATATTTACGGGCCTTCAACAATAAGTAAGTATTTTTATCAATATGCATACTTCAAAATACTTGCATCTACTAGTCTGATATAAGTTTTTATTATAGCATAATAACTGAGACATTTAACAATGCTAGGAATTTTAAGGTTATAAATATTGAAAGATAAAATTGCCGTCAGACTAACCAACTCACTGAAAGGTAAGTTTTTAAGAATTATTCTTGCACTAATAATAAAGGTTTATAATAAATAATTTAACATCGATTTTTTTCAGCAGTTTTTCCCTTGGAAGTAGTTATAAAACGGGTTTACTAAACACAAGTATTGATATGAGACGAATAAACAGGGAAAACATTAATAAAGAAATTACAAGCCAGTCTGAAACATGCTGAAATATTTTCTGATCTCCCACTGGCATTGAATAATAGTATGCATAATGATATATTAAGTCGGCTAAGAGAAGATACTGAATTATTAAATGGAAGGAAATTCATGCTTAATGATAAAATTCTAGCTAAGGGGTAATTTAGGTTTGGCTATGTTCCACGAAAAGTTTGTGAGTAGTGATAGTTGCATTTTGATATTACACAGAAATATTATTATCTGCGTTGTTTAATGATCGTAAAAATAATTACATTGTACAGATTGACAAGAACTGTCAAATGGAAAAAAGTATATATTTGCAAATCCCTTTTTTATTTGGAGGAATAAAACACCATTAATGTGCACCCCTTATTTCTGATAGAGATGTTATTCTTAAATGTGTTATTGAAGATGCCATAAAAAAACTATTAAGTACTTGTACATTACTATTAATAATTTCCTTTTTTATGTTAATGATGATAATGACATTTTGTTCAACATTCAAATGAACATCAACACTAGTCGTAGAAAATATTAACAAAAACAAAACAGTAACTTAATTGTTAATTCGCATTATTCGAAAAAAATATAAACTGAGTTACTTCAGAAGATTATCGTATGCATTCATTTTGCAAATGATATTAAATATATATATATTTTACTTTTTATATAATTGAAACTTTTTATAATGAATATAATTATTTTTCTCTCTTTAGTTTCTAGAAATTTTGTTGCTTTTGCGAATAATGAAAGAGATCCGATAGCTTCTCAAATTTTTGCGAATAATGAAAGAGATCCGATAGTTTCTCAAATTTTTTGATTTATTTATTATTGAGATCGAATTATGAGATGTGTTTTAATTATTTATCTTAATCTTATTGCAATTATAAGTAATCTTTGCTCTAGAAATATAAATAAATATACCTATAAATAAATAAATAAATAAATATATATACGAGGTGTGTTCAAAAAGTACCCGGAATTTTTAAATTTCGCGGGTCTGGAGTGTCTGATTGTCAAAATTTTTTTTTTATTGTGTTGGTATACATGCCCCTAAAGTATGATGAAATTTTCAGCTATATTCACTGTTTACTTTGTCTGTGGTAGTCGCTAAGTTCGACGTGTTTTTCTGAGCTCGGCGATTTTTACAATGGAAGAATTGAAAAGTCAAAGAATTTGTATTAAATTTTGCGTAAAAAATGAAATAAAGTGTAACAAAGTGTGTGAAATGTTACAAAAAGCCTATGGTGAGTCTGCTATGAAAAAAACAAGTGTTTACGAGTGGTATAAGCGTTTCCAAGATGGCCGCGAAGACGTTGAAGATGACGAACGCTCCGGTCGACCCAGCACGTCAACAAACGATGAAAATGTGAAAGAAGTGGAAAAAATGGTTATGAATGATCGCCGAATCACAATTAGAGAAGTTGCTGATGAAGTTGGCATATCAATTCATTAACAATTCATGGCTGTTGCACCACGATAACGCACCTGCTCACTCGTCGTTGCTTGTTCGTAATTTTTTGGCCAAAAACAATACCGTAGTCATGCCCCAACCTCCATATTCACCAGATATGGCTCCGTGTGACTTTTTCCTATTCCCAAAGTTGAAGAGACCCATGAAAGGACGGCGGTTTTCCTCGATTGAAGAAAATCGCTGAGAGTGCTCAAGGACATATCAAAAAGTGAATATCAAGGGTGCTTCGAAAATTGGAAAAAACGCTGGCATAAGTGTATTATATCTGGGGGGGACTACTTTGAAGGGGACCACATTAATGTAGACGAATAAATAAATATTTTTTTGAAAAAACGAAAATTGCGGGTACTTTTTGAACAGACCTCGTATATATATATATATATATATATATATATATATACATTTCTATTTCTTTTGTGTTTAGCTTATAAGGATGAATCTTTTGTAACCATGTATGTAAAATACTATTGTTAAAAATAAATGCTTTTTAAAATTCAATTTCTTTTTTTTAATTTTGAATTCAAACGGTCTATAATATTGGTTCATTTCTATAGAATTTTTTGTACGCACCCGTTCTACGATCGACGCGTGCGCACCAAGGGAGAGCAGCTCGAACTAACCCCGGCAAGTTGACAGTTAACGTGGCAACGAAATATGCCCCGAGAGAGCGATCTATATACTCTTCTTTTATCTATGGCTACAGAGTTTTGTTCTGAGAGTACCGGCCAGATTGTGCAGTGTTCTAGGGTTGGAACTAGCAGAAATCAAAGAGCAGATTCTAATTGGAATAAAATCGAAGAATATGTGTGACGTAATGATGTCGAAAACCCACTACAGTACCGATGACTTATTCAATGATATGAATGCTTACGAAAGGGTTGAACTTAAAAGAAAAGTGAGGAACCCCATACACAAAGAGAACCAAATAATGACAAGAGCATTATTACTTACAGAGACAGCGACAACGAGAGGAATTAAATCTGAATATAATCGAAAAGAATACTTGCCAGCTAGAGACAGCAGTGACAGACCACTATGTTTCAAATGTAAAACAAATGGTCATGTATCAAAATATTGTGATCAAATTAAATCAGAAAACAAACGCACTGTAAAAAAGTCAAATGTACTGATGAATGCCGATATGAATAGAGAGCAAAAGGAAAACCTAAAATACTTTCATGACGCTTATATTTCAGGTAAACAGATTAAAAGTTATATTGATTTAGGCAGCCAGTGCACAGTTTTGAGAAAAAGTGACGCAGATGGTTTAGGAATACTATACGAAGAAATTCCAAGCAACATCACGATCAGAAGTTTTGGCAGTGGAGAAGTTCGACCGATAGGCAGCTGTACCATAGAAATTAAAGTAGATGAAGCTAAGGCAGTGACCCCTATATATGTTGTGAAAGATGAGTGCCAATCAATACCACTACTGATAGGCCAACCGTTCACAGAACAGAAACACATTGTGATAGTTAGAAGAGGTGGTGTCTTACGAATCTTCGAAGACAAAGTTAGCGAAATGGATGATTGCCTGAGGGATTTGAAAGTGTCGGACTTACCACCACCAAAAACTAACCTGTGGGTTAAGGAAACATATGTTATTCCACCTAAGTATGTAGGATTTATTAGTGTATATACTGATAGAGACACCAATGGTGATATGTATATAGAGACCAATACAACAAGAGACAACAGATGTATTCCAAGAAATTCCAAGATGTGTAGTGTCAATGAAGGGAGGTGAGACCATCATACCGATTTTGAACATATCAAATAATGAAACCACAGTTGAGAAGAATTATAAAATTACTAAATGTGACGAGTACCATGAAAGTGAACAAGCCCAGGAGAAATCATATGCAAGAGAACTAACAACGAGTACAATAAAATTAGATGAGGACATACCGAAAGAGAGTGGAACAAAATTATATAACTTATTACATGAATACAATGATTGTTTTGCCAGTAAATTAACAGAGTTAGGATGTACAAACCAAGTGAGCTGCAAAATTGAAAAAATAACTGAAGAGCCGATTACATTCAGACCATATAGAATGAGTTATGGAGAAAGAGAAAAACTTAGAGTGATGATACAAGATCTGAAAAACGCATTGTCGTGGATTCAACATCAGACTTTGCAAGCCCCATCTTAATCGTGAAGAAGAAGACTGGAGATGAAAGAATCTGTATAGACTACCGTGCACTAAACAAGATTACTAAATAGATGACATATCCCTTACCATTGATTGACGACCAACTAGACAGATTGGCAGGAAATTAGTACTTTACAACATTAGACATGGCATCAGGATATTACCAGATACCTAAGGATAAACAATCACAGAGAAAGACGGCATTCGTAACGCCTGATGGAATGTTTGAATTCACCAGAATGCCATTTGGTATAGTCAATGGGCCAGCGATATTCCAAAGGATGGTTAATAGTGTACTGGGACCGCTGCGGTTTACAATAGCTTTAGCATATATGGATGATATATTAATTCCGAGTAGAACTGTCGAGGAAGGCATCATGAATCTGGAAAAGGTTTTAAAAGTGATCAGAAAAGCGAAGCTAAAATTGAATATGAAGAAGTGCTACTTTTTACAAAAAGAAATAGAATACCTTGGGTTCGAAATTTCGAAAATGGGGGTAAAACCAGGAAGAAAGAAACTAAATGGAGTACTAAACTTTCCACAACCAAGCAACGTACACGAGGTTCGTCAATTCTTGGGATTGACTGGGTACTTCAGGAGATTTATTCAAAACTATGCGACGATATCCAAACCAATTAGCAACCTAATACAAAAAGATGCAGAATTCAGATGGACAAATGAACAACATGCGGCGTTTGAAAAATTGAAGAATGAACTTGTCACATTATTACTGTATCTTGTTTATTATTATTTATAACAATTATTTAATATCTTTTTTCTTTAACAAACATGTAAAACCCATGAAAACCACACACTGATAGCCCCAATTAGTTCATATTTATTACGGCGCTGCATGGGCGCTGCAGTCACGCTCGGAGCGAATACCGAGGTGCACACAGACGCATCACAATTAGGATTGGGTGGAATATTATTACAAAGAGGAACAAACGAACAAATGCGTCCAGTTGCTTATATTAGTAGACAGGCTACTAGAGATGAGCAGAGATACCATAGCAACGAGTTGGAGACATTAGCAGTTGTATGGACAATGGAAAAGTGAAGAGTGTACCTAGTTGGGAGAAAATTTATTGTAGTGACAGATTGCAATGCATTGAGAAGTACATTCACTAAAAAGAATGCAATACCAAGAATAGGACGATGGTGGCTGAAACTACAAGAATTTGACTATGAGGTGATTCATCGACCAGCAGAGAAGATGAGACATGTGGATGCTCTATCCCGAAATACCATAAATGAAGCTGAAGAGACAGAGTGTGTGGACGGACTTATGGTATTGAGTAACTATTTAATAGAAGAAGACTGGTTGACCATAGCGCAGAAGAATGATGAAAAACTAAAGTTTATTATGGGCATTATACAGAAGGGACATTATGCAGGGATCAACAGAGAAGGTGATAAAATTATAAAGGAGTATGAGATCAAAGATGGAAGATTAATGAGAAAAATTGAGAATCGGTATATGTAGTACCAAAAAGAGTGAGGTCACAGATTTTAAGAAGGTATCATGACGATTTGGCACACATTGGACGGGACAAAGTTATAAAAAAGATATCGGAGAAGTATTGGTTTCCTAGAATGCGAAATTATGTGAAGGGATATATAGGAGCATGCATTGAATGCCTATATAACAAGGTACCGGGAGGCAAGAAACCGGGGAAACTACATTCCATAGATAAAATAGGAATACCATTTCACACATTGCATATAGATCACTTGGGACCGTTCATTAAAAGTAAGGCTGGAAACACCTTCTTAATCATAATCGTAGATGGGTTTACTAAATACACAATACTTAGAGCTGTTTGAGATACGAAAAGTCATGGAAGTAAGAAGATTTTATAAGAAGTCATATCATTCTTTGGGTGCCCAGTGAGAGTAATTACGGACAGAGGAACGTCTTTCACAAGGAAACCGTTTGAAGATTTTTGCAAGAAAAATGATATTACACACGTGAGAAATGCTACTTCAACACCAAGAGCAAATGGACAAGTGGAGAGAGTAAATAGATTTGTAACAACGGCCTCGTTATCAAAAGATGAACACTTTGAAGACTGGGACAAAAGCATTAAACAGGTTCAATGGAGCATTAATAACACATACCATAATGCAATTAAGACAACTCCATTCCGATTGTTATTCAATTACGAACCAAAGTCAGGAGACCTAGTAAGAGATGTTGACATGGCTGAATTAGAAGAAGCAGATATTGAACAAGTCAGGGAAGAGGCAATTGAAAACATACGAGAAGATCAATGTAAACAAAGAGAAAGGTATAATAAGAGAAGATGCACAGGCGACTCATACCAAGAAGGAGATTTGGTCATGGTGCGTTGTGAACCACCGAGCACAGGCGAGTCTAGGAAATTGCGCCCTAAGTATAGAGGACCTTACGTGGTCACAGCAAAATTGCCATACGATAGGTATCGAATAGAGGATTTGCCAGATATGCAGCGTAATCAACGTTTCTACAGCGGCATATTACCAATCGATGCGTTAAAAAAATATGAGATGCAAGAAGACGACAGTTACTCAGAGGACAGCAATGATGACGAACCTAGTAACAGTGACGAAGAAGAGGAGACAGTCAATATACAACCACTGAAACGGACAATCACACGTCCCAAGAAATTCGAAAACTACATTCTCGAGGACGAGAATTTAGCAGGATAGCCGAATGATAACTATGAATAGATGGCGCTGTTGTGATGTATGAATGTTGGTACGAATGATTGCGTGGATCTATATAGGAATACTATGGAGGATGATTGTAGGCGACAGGCTCGTAGTGTAGCCTTAGAGTAGAGAACATATATAGAGAACTTAGTGTAGTTATAGGGAATAAAGTAATTGTTATAAACATTGTGTTTTAATATAGAGACGATTAGAGATAGTTAAACAAAACTAAATATTTTATTCAAATTTTGGCGCTCTAATTCGAATGCCGAGCGATATGCGACTGAAGCGCCTTCGATCTTGTGGGCGTTATTAACGTTAGCTCTCTGAACCAAATATCGGGAGAGAGAAACGTCTATATTATTA
>NW_020536427.1:0-16996 GCF_003426905.1 Ctenocephalides felis | reverse complement strand
TATTGAGAATTTGATGTTGACATATGTATTAACAAAGTCTAATAATCGGGCATAACATCAATAAAAAACATGAATTTCTTTCAAAAATTTATTTTAAATCCATACGTTTCGGCTATAATCCTAGCCTTCATTCAGTGGAAACTAAAAATAAAACTAAAAACTAAAACAATTGAATTGGAGTGAAAAGAAAAAATAAAATAGTAAATAGTACTTACAATTAGTTAATCTTAGTATTAAATTGGAAAATTTTAATAATCCATGGTATCATCAGGATATGGTAATGCACTACACTATGTATTATAAACATTAAACTTGAAATTACACAATATTTTCACAAAATACTAATTTTATAAAATCACAATGGATAGTGTGTTATTCGTAGACTGGTTGAAGATATAATGGAGAAAGACATTTTTAAAAATATATTTTTACCAAGATTCTACACATGTGTGGAACTAATTGCGAATCCTTTGGCGCGACGCTTTTATTGTTTTGTAAGAAATTTGGAAATGTTATCTAAATAAAAGAGATTTGTGTCGCACAGCGTGTTAAGTTCATGCCGTTTATTTATTGTCTTATTGTTATAAATAGTTAAAAAAGATCCCTCTATAATTCTTCGTTTAAATAAATTTTGTTCGAATTGTAGTACAGTCGGGTTAGAAAAGTTCATATTGTGTTTTTAAAGCATAAATATGGTCTGCAAGTACAGTTTGAATTGTCTCGTGTTTTTTTAAGTTTTTTATGTTGTTGTAACCGTTTATTAAGTTCTGGCTAGTTTCTCCGATGTAAAATTAAATTACAATCTAAACAATTTATTTGATAGACGAGATTTCTAAGTCGTTCGATATTAAAAGGGGTTTTTGTTTTGGTAAAAATAGTGCTAGTAGTTGTACTAAAATTGGTTACAAGTCGGAGTCCAGATTTATAAAAAAGTTTTTTCCAAGGAACATACAATTCTTTAATGTATGGCAAACATATTACACCAGAATGAGTTTCTGAGTCAGGTAAATCGTTATGTACTGTCGAATTGTCCATTTTATTCAAAAGGTACGTTTGTCTGTTACTAGTTACGGAATTTATAAGTTTTAAGGGATAGGAGTTATCTGTTAGAATTTTTGTAATTAAATTGATGTTGTTGTCCCAAAATGTTTTGTCCGATAGAAGTATTGCGTGGTCAGTTAGATTTATTATAGTACCTATTCTCATTTTGAGTGGATGATAAGAAAAGTAATTAAGGTAACGTACAGAGTTAGTTGGTTTTTGGCAGGGGCGTAGGGTGCTTTGGCGGGGCCCCGTATCAAAATTTCTTTGGGGGCCTCCTCAAGAATTTTTTTTTCGCACAAAATATAGAAATACATTATATTAAAAGAATATTTACTTATCATTCTAATCATTTATCTATCTAATTTTCTCTAATTTCCTGAATTTTTCGCAAATAATTCCAGAAATATTTTCACTCCCCTCACCTTTTTTTAAAAAAACTGACTTATTTAGTGATCTTTAAATTTTATAAAGTTTCTGTCTGTAGAAACATACAGGTCTGGTAGACATGTCCTAAAGTATTTACGTAGTTTTTAATTAGTTTTAATTTAAAAAAAAAATTTAGTTGTTGCGATTTTAACTGTAAATTGTAATTAAGGGCCAAGAAAAAAAGCATACTGTTATTTCGTTGAGAAAACTGGATGCAAGCCTATTGCATCCATCATTGTACCTTAATGAAATAAATTTCTCAGATTTATGTATTCCAACCTATTTTTACAACTATCAATTGGTCATAATCATATGAGATATTTTACAATATTTCTTTAACAGTAATTCAGTCGACAGTTTTTCGGAAACGTTTATTAATTCCCGATTTTAAAAAGATAAATGTTACTACTTACGTCGCAAAGGTTTTGAAATCTTTGTTTGGTTTGTGAAATTAATATATCCAAACAGCAATAGTATACATTAAAATAAGAATTCAAGTCTAAAATTCTCTCATCTTGTGATAATAACGCATCATTATCTTTTGTATTTTGTTCTTTAAAATAGATATTGCAATCCATCTTTTTTTATAAATTATTTGTACTTCTTCAACAAACTATTTCATTTCATATATAATTTTCATACGTTAATTAGCACAGTCTATACAAAAAATTACTTAATAAAATACTAGTTTTTTGTAAGTCATTACTGACGTGTTGTAAAGTTTCAGAACAGAAACTAATATTTTAAAAAAGTGAAGAAACAAATCTGAAAATGATTTAGTTGATCATATTTATCAAAATCTAAGTATCAAACTTACGCGTCATGCCGACAATTTAAGTAGTAACAACAACAAACCAAAAACGATATGAATATAAATATAAAAATTCCAAATTTCAATTTTCGATGAAGAATGTATACTTAATCTGAATTAGTTTTATAGATTTGTTAACTTATCGAGTGTGGAAAAGCTTTACTAATTGAATTGATTGCCAGAGCTCCTATGTAATTTAATTTACATAGGAGAAACTAGCCAGAACTTGAATAAACGGTTACAACAACATAAAAACAATTCAAAAAACCGAGACAATTCAAAACTGTACTTGCAGACCATATTTATACTTTAAAAAACAATATGGACTTTTCTAACCCGACTGTACTACAATTCAAACAAAATTTATTTAAACGAAGAATTATAGAGGGATCTTTTTTAACTATTTATAACAATAAGACAATAAATAAACGGAATGAACTTAACACGCTGTGTGACACAAATCTCTTTTATTTAGATAACATTTCCAAATTTCTTACAAAATAATAAAAGCGTCGCGCAAAGGATTCGCAATTCGTTCCACACATGAGTAGAATCTTGGTAAAAATATATTTTTTAAAAATGTCTTTCTCCATTATATCTTCAACCAGTCTACGAATAACACACTATCCATTTGTGATTTTTTAAAATTAGTATTTTGTGAAAATATTGTGTAATTTCAAGTTTAATATTTATAATACATAGTGTAGTGCATTACCATATCTTGATACCATGGATTATTAAAATTTTTCAATTTAACACTAATATTAACTAATTGTAAGTACTATTTACTATTTTATTTTTTTTTCACTCCAATTCAATTGTTTTAGTTTTTAATTTTATTTTTAGTTTCCTCTGAATGAAAGCTAGGATTATAGCCAAAACGTATGGATTTAAAATAAATTTTTGAAAGAAATTCATGTTTTTTATTGATGTTCTGCCCGAATATTAGACTTTGTATATATATATATATATATATATATATATATATATACTAGCTGACCCGGCAAACGTTGTTTTGCTAAGTAAGGTATATTCTAAACAATTTCTAGAGAATCAAAAATATTAATACTATAAGTGTATAAGGATGTGTTGTTTGAATGCTATATACAATGAGGTATTATAAAAACAATAAACAATAATAAATTAATAATTATTTTACAAAATAATTACATTTTTAACTAATGCTAAAAAGCTACCAACAGAAGAAAATACTTTTACTATGGATTTTCAAAGATGACCGTTTATCTCCCAATATCAAAGTCATAAGAATCAAGGTTATAGCTGGTTATACATCTTTCTCCCTTCACTTTCAAATAATGTTGTTAAACAATGCTTCAGCTTTACTGGATTTTGACACTTTGGTCGTGAAACTTTTAACCCCGTACCTTCATATATTACTAACCATTCTTTGATACATTCTGGGAAATTATAACTGGGAATAAGTTATTCGACAAAATGTACATGTAAATGTAAGTAATGCTCTTTTTCAGTCTTGGTCGCGGCATTATTATTAAACTTCACTTCACCTATATATATATATATATATATATATATATATATATATATATATAGTCTTGGTCGCGGCATTATTATTAAACTTCACTTCACCTTATATATATATATATATATATATATATATATATATATATAGTATCATAGATTGAATAAACTACATGGATAGTTTATAAATAATTAATTCTGAATTAGAATGAAAAACGGGCTCTAAACTACCTCTCTGCCACCAATTACTGAGCCACAGCAACGCGTGGCCGGGCTAGCTAGTATTTTTTTATATATATAAATATACTATCAATTAAACTGAAAATCGGGATAAAAAGTATCCTAAGTCCTTCTTTTGGCTCTAAACTACCTCCCTGCCAATTTTCATCTAAATCGGTTCAGCCGTTCGTGAGTTATAAGTGTTAGCACATAAAGCGATCCTCTTTTATATATATAGATATATATATATATATATATATATATATATATATGATAAAATTGTTCTTGGGCATTCATTCAGTAATTAAAAACAGTTTTATTGGAAGACATTTTCTTCGAAACGTATGTTTTCTGAATAAAAACATTTTTTTTATTCAGAAAACATACGTTTCGGGTCTTGATTTGACCCATTCAGTGCATACAAATAAATTTAAAAAAACACACTAAATTGCACGAAAAAATTCTGAAACAACAAATTGATAAAACGTCGAGTTATGATAAATTTTAAATAATTGTAAAATTAAAATAAATAATATATTTTATTATAAAAAAGCTTATTCCAAACGAACATGTTGTCAGCTCGGAGTATGTGTTACATGTAATTTAATTAAATGTTAAATATGAACAACACAACACTCAGATTTTTTTACACTATATTTAATAATTATAATAATTACTGGCGTTTCGAGATCATGGTATGCCTCATCTTCAATGTAGTTTCAAAACAGTAAAATTTATATACTAATACATTATTTAATTTCTTTACCAATCTGTGAAACAAACACCGCCTCTATTAATGAGTTTTGCATCAAAAAAATATAAACAAGAATCATTTTCCAGTTCTTGCGTGAATTATAAGTAGGAATTGTACTTATTAAATTTTTTGAAAACATTATCTATATCTTTATTATTAGCAGTATTGACTTGTCATCGACATATCTGAAATAAACCAAAGGTTTAGGAAATAAAGAGTTTAAAACATGATTTTCCAGATCTTGCAATACCAAATTGGCTAAAACTGGACTCAATGGGCTGCCTATTGGACAATTTCTCTTCATTGTATAATATTTTTTATTAAAAGTGGTAATAATAAAGATAATGTTTTCAAAAGATTTAATTGAGTACAATTCGTATTTACAATTCATTCAAGAACTGTAAAACGATCCTTCTTCACATTTTCTTGACGTAAAACTCATTAATAGAGGCGGTGTGTGTTTCACAGATTGGTATAAAGAAGATACAGTCAACCCTCAGTTAACACGGCACTCTGGTTGCACGGTTCCCATACTATGCGGAGCTAAAAATCCAACATCCCTCCGACTACACAGACTTCCTATTACACGGTTCTAGTTCAACAGCCCATAAGTTCCTTGCGCAACCTTTGAGTGATTATAGGAACTTGATATCAAAAGGGTATTAATGTAAGTTTTGTTATCGAATTTTATCTTTTAGACATGCCTGATTATATAATAGCTGTATAGGAACATATTTGAACTGACTACTGCCTCGTGCCAATTTTTGAATGTGTTGTCTATGTCATACATGTCATTTCGTCTGTATTACTTCTACTTCAAGTAGTATTTTTTGGTCTCCATATAGCACGATAAAAATGGTGCGATTTGTACTAACTCCGAGTCTCTCATAGCGCTGATTCCATACTACACTATACGAGTTTCCATAGAACGCATTTCAAATTAGCCTGAATTGTATGTTAAATACGAGTTTTTTATAGCACGGTCCCCATACTGCACGGTACGGACTTGCCGCGTTGACCGAGGGTTGACTGTAGTTGGTCTCGGAGGTACATCAACTTTAAATCGCATGTTTCTCTCAATATAAAAAATTCTAACATTTTAGATCTTATAGATCACGCAATTTTATTATCAGATCCTTTGTTTCATGACATAAACATAAAATTAGTAAAAACGATCTTACTTGGCAATAATTTTCCATAATAAAAAAAACTCGTCGAATCGCTAAATTACTTGAACTTTCTGATAAGAAACCGGAAGATCATTGCCAAACACTTGTTTTCGGCCATTGGAAAACCTTTTTTCATTGATTTTCCATATCTTGACAACAATTATCAAAAATACCAGTTTGCTAAGTTATTGTAATTGTCCAAGAATCGAAATTGAAAATTTTTTCAATAAAAATGAAAACGTGAAGAAAAACTCTTCGCGTTTTGAAGGTTTCTGTACATTTTGGCATACCTCAGAAAAAATGAATGTGTGTGTGAGTATGTATGTACGGATAGAATATGAATTAATTATTTTTTTATTGAGTAAGTCGATTATTTACACATTACGGGATGTTCATGTAACTTGCCTCAAGGCAAAATACCAATACAAACTAGTTTTTAAATATTTTTCTTGTATATCGAAAATAATTCAGACTTTAATTGTAATTCTGACTTCAAAATTACGTTCTTATATACTTCAAACAAATATTTTCAACTTTGCAATTCAGTTTATATAATTCTTATAAATATTACACAATGTTACAATATTTATAATAATCTGTTTGAAAACATTTAATATCCTTGAACATTTTGTTACGGTACGGGAAGTTCTAGCAATTTGCCTCAAGGCACGATGCCATACACACCACCAGTTTATAAAGTGAATTGTTTATTATCAACAACCATAAGTTTGATTTTGATAATCCCCAAATCTTATTCCATCAAAAAGATTTATTTAAACGGAGTATGGCACAATCAATGGTAATAGTTCGGACTAACAATGGCGTAAATCTGAGAACCGACACAAATATTTTACACGAGTCTTACTTAAACATCATTAATAATTTATATATTTTTAACTTCCCGCAGGGCAATTTATTGCAATCGTCTAAAAATCGAAATTAAAAACTGTTACATTTCTTTACTTTTGAAGGTTTCTGAACATTTTGGCATACCTCAAAAAAATGAATGTGTGTATGGATACAATTTTTCGTCCACGTTTTTGGGAGCACGGATCAACCGATCTGAAAGATTAAAAAAACATTCGATTCTTATTGATAGGGAGATGCGCTGATTAGTTTTTGGAAAAAGCAGGTCTAGCCGTTTCCGAGATACAGAGCAAAGAGTGCAGAAAATAGAAATCGAGTTTTTGAGAGAACGGAACATCCGATTTGAATGATCTAAAAAAAATTCAATGTGTAATGACGGGAGAAGTAGTGATTAGATTTAGGCAAATGGAGGTCCTGCCGTTTTTTTGTTGTATATCGAAAATAATTCAGATTTTAATTTTAATTCTGAATTCTGACACTTATTTAAAATTTAAATAAATAATTTTAACTTTGTAATTTAGTTTATATAATTCTTATAAATATTAGACAATGTTATAGTATTTATAATAATCTATTTCATTACATTTAATACTCATTGTTTGACTCATCACACCACAAAAGCAACTCTTGACACTAATTTTGACTATAATATTTTCTCAAACTTTGATGAATTTTAAAAATTAAACTTTTCTGCTATTTTCAAAGAAACGGCTCGGCAGATCGTCGCACAAAACTGAGAAACGCTAGTTCTCATCGAGATATATTGAATGGCTTTTAAATTTGTGAGAGCCAGCCGTTTTTGAGAAAACGTGATTTACGTCAATAAATATGTTCACACACACACATACTTTTTTTTTGAGGCTATGATGTTAGAGTTAGAGTTAGAGCTAGAGAGATCTAAGATTGACCTGCCACTGGCGTTGGTGACTCGAGCGGGCACTGGTTTGATTCGTTGTCTTTTCAGGGCTGGGTTGTTCCTAAAGTATAGGCATGAAGATTTTTATGGTACCAATGAAAGATAAAGTCTTTCTTCGACCACTTTATTTGATAACACTTTACAGCCTTACAATATTTTCCTGGATGTTATAACGTGTCTTATGTCCAGGATTCTACTACTACTGGTCTAGCTTTTGTCTAACTCTCATATACTAATTTATTGTTTACAACCAAATTAAAAAATGCAACAGTAAGCACTTCTGATGACCGCGTAACCTTCAAATAAGTAGCAACGCGTTTTGTAATTATTGAACAAACTAATGATTCGAATTGTTAGGACAGTTCAACCTCTCTCTTCAAAAAGTTTTCGTCATCGGAAAACTATAAAAAAAACTAGTGACGCATGGCATCGTGCCTTAAGGCAAATTGCTGGAACTTCCCGTACCGTAACGGAATTTTCGAGGAATATTAAATGTTTTCAAATAGATTTATTATAAATATTGTAAGATTGTCTAATATTTAAAAGAATTGTATAAACTGAATCACATAATAGGAATTAATAAGAATAGTATAAACTGAAGAACATAATAGGAATTATTCATTTAATGTATATAAGTGAGCTTTAAAACTTTAGCCAGAATTAAAATTGAAATCAGAATTATTTTTGATAAAAAAAAATCAAATATTTTTTTATTCCAAAAGCAATTGTTTTGTCAACATTAGTAGAAAATTTTATGAATCATTGAAATCAGATACTTATTTCTCTCAAAAACCGCATTTTTTTGTGCATTTAGCTCTATATCTTTGAAATAGCTGGACCCGCGTTTGCTATCATTCAAATCGGATGCTCAGTTCTCTCAAAAACTCGATATCTATTTTCTGCACTATTTGCTCTTTATCTCCGTAATGGCTGGACCTGCCTTTGCAAAAACTAATCCGCACATCTCACTATCAACAGGAATCGAATGCTGTTTGAACTATTCAAATCGGTTGATCCGTGCGCCAGAAAACGGGAACGAAAAAAATGCGGACACACAAAACACACCCCCACAATCAAACACACACATGCACACATGTCCTATAGAAATAGAAAGGACGAATCGGTCTTCGCCCATTTAAAAGATGAGTATAAAATCAAGTTAAAAGTTATAACATTCTAGATAGTTTCCATGGAAACCAGAGGCAAGGGCAAAGCGGAGGTTTTAGTCGGTATTATACCAGGGCGGTATTGAGTCCAACATACCCAGAAAAAACATCAGTCTGGAATGCATACAGGCATTTCCTTCGTTATACAAAAATAAAAATAAAACACATACAGACACATACTTTTTCCAAATTTGGTCTGATTCGATTCAGAATGGCTTGAATCGTCGTAAAAACATAAAATTAGCGAATCGGATTTTTTATGAAAACATAAACTTCTCCTTCGGGAAGTTAATAAGAATATCAAATATACAAAAAGATATGATAGAACATACAAGACATTTATGCATCTCCACGGAAACCGCCGTTAGGTGGGGGATGTTCTAGAATGTTATAAATCTTAACTTCATTCTATACTCATATTTTAAATGGGCAAAGTTTCATTCGCCCTCTATCTTTCCATAGAACGCAGGACAACTAACACATCTCTCGCAAATCTGTCTATGGCGTTCCAAGCAGCTTCAGTTGTCAGCATCACTTCAACAACAGTACCTGGAGTAACCCTTTGCCTCAATATTCCTTACACATCGTCCCGTGGAGCATCAAATCGCGTGCACACGAAGAACACATGCTCAGCATTTTCGATTTTGCCCAAACAATATGGGCGAGCTATCGTGCTTGAAGCGGTGTAGGTAGGCTCGAAAACAGTCGTCGCATTTGCGTAGTATAATAATTTACTTCTCCATGCTTGCGATTTAGCCAGACTTTGATGTTTGGAATGAGGCGATGCCGCCTTCGGTCAATGCTGTTCTGCCGTTCTTTAATTTTCAACTTTTCAGGACTGTGTTGTTGATGTCTTCGATGGTAAATTGTCCGTCTTTCCTCTGCTAAGATTAAGAGAGACAGAATTCTTGAAATGACGCACATTACTTTCTCCGATATTGTGCGAAATGCGCAAGCAATTCTTAAAGCACTCAGACGATATATAGGTTCTGCCATTCTCCTCGATTTTTGAGTTTTGAGGGCATCAGCCCATATGGAGATACCATATGTAAGCACCGAAGTAACCACTGACGATAGTAATATCCTTCTGGTTTGTTTAGGGCCTCCAGAATTAGGCATCAGCCGAGCAAGTCTCGTCCTACCTATTGACGCCTTTTCTCGACTAACGTGTCGAGAATCAAGCATTACGCCAAGGTAACAGATGTGAAGTTTTGACGTGATCTCTAAATTTCCTATTTTCAGCTTGATGGTCTCTGTTGTTTTTCTACTGAGTATATATGTGTGTGCGTGTATGTGAACAGATTTTTCGTCGTGAATCGACGTTTTCTCAAAGATGGATGGATCAATTTCAAAAATTTAAAAACCATTCGATATATCTCGATGAGGACTAGCGTTTCAGTTTTGCGCGACGATCAGCCAAGCGGTTTCTTTGTAAATAGCAGAAAAGTGAAAAAAATTTCGTCCACGTTTTAGCCCGCAGTTCTGAATAAATTTTGAAAATTAAAAAACCATTCGAAAGATATTGGTTGAAAATTGTGCTGATTTGTTTTTGGTAAAGATCGGCCGGACCGTTTTCTTGTAATAAAGAAGACGATTTCCATTATTTTTTTTTTGACGATAGTTACCATACTCTTATAGAACATACTATAATATTACAGCCCTACGACAAATCGTTTAATTTTTAAAATTTGTCAAAGTTTGCAAAAATTAGTATCGTTCTTTTGGCGTTCGTCAAAATTAGGCCTTTCATCGACGTTTGCTTTAAAACGCCTGAACCGATTTCAAAAATTTAAAAGCCATTTGATGTATGTCGGTGAGGGTTATCGTTTATCAGTTTTGTGCAACGATCTGTTGAGCCATTTCTTTGTGTTAAACTTTTTGTCCACATTTAAGCTCATACTACCAAATCGATTTTAAAAAATCAAATACTGTTCGAAAGGTATAGATAAAAATCTGCCGAGCCGTTTTCTTGTAAAATTTTGCCTTTGGAAAATACTCCGAGTTAATGTGTTCGTTCGTTTTCAATGATGTGTAATAAATCCACTCGGAATACTTTTAGTAATTAAATTTCTTTTTTATTGATTAAATCGATTATTTACATATATCGGGAAGTTCATGTAACTTGCTTCAAGGCATAATACCAATACCAACTACTAGCATTATAGATTTTTATACAAAACACTTTTTCCATGTATGATAAATAAGACTATAGTACCTACCATAAAAAAATAATAAAAATCGTCGAAAACGTTTTTTTTAACAATTATTACAAGAAAGCGGCCCGGCCGATCTTTACCAAAAACTAATCAGCACGATTACCAACCAATATCTTTTGAACAGTTTTTGAATTTTTAAAATCGATTCAGATTGCGGGCTAAAACGTGGTCAAAAAATTTTTCACTTCTCTGCGTTTTACAAAGAAACGGGTTACCTGATTATCGCGCAAAATTGATAAATGTCAGTACTCGTCGAGATACATCGAATGGCTCTTAAATTTTTGAAATTGGTCCGGCCGTTTTTGAGGAAACGTCGATTTACGGTAAAAAAAATCTGTTCACACACACATACCAAATTCCAAATTTGGTCTCATTTGGTCTCATTCGATTTAAAATGGCTTGAAACGTCGAGAAAACATAAAATTAGCAAATCGGATTTTTTTATGAAAACAAAAACTTCTCCTTTGGAAAGTTGATTAAATTTTAAAAGAAAATCTAACCCGACTATATCATCAGTTTCAATGCCACTGTTCCGGGAATAACACTGAACTTGTGCTCGAGAATGACATCGTCAAATTTTAAATTTAACGGTATCGAATCCAATGTTTTCACGTATTCTCCTGAAATTCCAAGCAATCTGGGCATATCATCCGTGTTGATATAGTCAGGTGAGCAAAAATTATTTTTTATTAAGGAAATATCGCTTGCTGAGTCTACAATAAAAACACGCTGCGTATCGTTTAGGTTCAGTATGACCTCATTGCTTTCATTATGCCTGTTGTTTGCAAAAATGAGTGTCGCTTTTTCGGCATTTGTCAAAAATAGACCTTTTATCAACGTTTGCTCGAGAACGCCTAAATCGATTTCAGAAATTTAAAAGCCATTTGATGTATCTCGATGAGGATTATCGTTTGTCAGTTTTGTGCGACGATCGGCCGAGACGTTTCTTTGAAATTTGAAAAAAAATGTTAAACTTTTCGTCCACAATTAAACTCATACTACCGAATCGATTTTCACAAATCGAAAACTGTTTGAAAGATATTAGTTCGGAATGATACTGATTAGTTTTAGGTGAAAATCTACCGAGCCGTTTTCTTGTAATTAACTGTTGAAAAAAAATTTAAACCGTTTTTTATGAACTTTTTAGCAATATATATTATGGTCTTAAAGAACTTACTGAGATATTACGGCCTTACGACAAGTAGTTTAATTTTAAAAATTCGTCAAAGTTTGAGAAAACGAGTAGTTTTTTGACGTTTGTTAAAATTAAAATTAGACCATTTACTTGGTATAACGATAGAGTACTTGGTCTTAATGAACATACTAAACCATTAAAGTCCCACGGAAACTTGTTTAATTATAAAAATTATTGATTTGTGAAAATTTGGTTTTAGAAAATACTCCGAGTTCAGGTGTTCGTTCGTTTTCAAATATCACTAATAAATTAATTAATTTTTTTTATTAAGTCGATTATTTTAACATATCGGGAAGTTTATGTAACTTGCCTCATGGCAAAATACCAATACCAACTAGTTTTATTAGTATTCTGACCCGTTTGTCTGTGATATTCGGTACGTCTCGGTTGTGGGGTAGGAGTTCGTGGTACAGATTTACTACGTCGCGGTGGTTCGCCGACGTCTTCCATTGTTTGACGAGTTTTGTCATTAACTATAAACATGGATCTTGCATAGCCATCTGTAAAGCATTTTCTAGGTCATCTTGCCGGGCTGATTTAACTAATAATCTCAGTTCCAGTTTAGGAATAAAAACTGTAAGAGCTAACTAACTGTGTGCGGATTGTAATGAACTAAAGGATATTCTATTACTTGCTTTTGATGTGTCATGCCTTAACCCAAGGATCTTTTAATTTTCTCTGAATAACTTCTAACCGTTTCACATGACATAGGTCTCATATTGTCAAGTTCTAACTGTAATTCCGAAATGAAACGGCGTTTTCCAAAGGGTATGGGCGCGTTTACATACAGAATTGGTACTACCCTGGTATTTGAATGACTTTGATGCCATTTTATAGGTAATCTAATTCTTCTGTACCCTCATCTACGTTTTTTTTAATATCCTATACTAATATTTATACCGTTCAGTTAAAAATAATCATTATTGGTTTTCGAATTACTATTTACACCAATATATGAGTGATGTTCAAAGTAGAACTGTTTCAAATAAAATGATTATTCTCAATTCCCACAGTTAACACTTTAATTATCCATTTAACAAATATTAAAAAATGTTCAATAAAATTGTATATTAAAAATTATACACTGCAAATTTATTTCCAATAGCTCAATTTATTTTAATGCCAAGGGTTATACAATTTTTCAGTCATACCTGTAGATGTGGATGTATAAATAAATGATTTTTTGTTTATTCACGACTAAAACATTGATTTTCCAAATTTATCACACAAAAAATCATCGTCTGCCTTTGTGATTTATGGTCATAGCATAAGACACACGTGTTGAAAATTGAAGTCTTTTAAAAGGTATAACAAATTCAGAAAGAATTAATATATAGCATTCGCGGTATAGGTACAATATCACCTTGGATTTTTCTACCTAAAATAATTGCTTCAATAATGTTGCCTATAATTTTTATAATTATGTACCATATTTTAACTGGCTTTTAGTAATTTACGATCTAAATTATTTTTTTTTCACTAATAATTTAATATACATTATTACTTAAGTTTATATTTGAACCGAATTAATTTATCAAATCCTGTCCACATGTGCTCTATTCAATCTACCATCAACAAAATTATTGCAGTAAATGGAGAGAGAGAGTTATAACTTTTAATTCTAATTTTATCAGTACTTGCAATACACTATTTTAAAGCTAATTAAATAAGCTACAACTTTTTCTATCATAAATTTTACCGTAAATTCTTTTATTTTGAAATAGCAAAGGATTGAAGAACTCGAAAGACACTCTGATTGGACACTATCAATATTTGTGTAACAGAAAAATAATAATTGCAAAATGAAAATAATTGAAATAATTGTAAAGCAATAATTAGGCAGTAAAAGATCTTGAATTTTCATTTATATACCTTTATACGTATCTTTTATTTTTTTAAATAGATTTTTTTTCATGAAATCATGAGCTTTTTGGAAATCATTTGCACTAAAGTTATGGTACTTTCTAGAATCCGTCAAGATCTCTTAAACCAAGTTGATTCTAGAGGAAATACGATAATTTTAATTTTGGTGGAAATGGAACTCAAAAACTATTTTCTTTAAATGAAAAAAATATTGTATGCGTTTTTTATCTGCATAATAGCTCACTCATTTTACACGCAGAAGTACTCATTTTAAAGCTTATTTTGAGTACTATAACATCTCATTTTCATATCTAGCCTAATATTGTTCCTAGAACAATTTATAGAACACCGATTTATTAGGATTTTTATTGATATAATTTTGTTCATTACATGATTTTTGTTTAAATGTATATTTTTAGAAATATTTGCAAGAAACGATGAAAACGCAAAAACAACAAATTTTCAGTAGCCAGTAACTTGGAAAGTAATTTCTTTTTTTGAAAAACAGTATTAAACATTTTTCTCTTCTAATTAGTTCTTTTATCGATATCCGACGTTAGTTACAGAGATACAATTGCACCACTGAAAAAAAAATGTCACCACCCGGGAAGTGGCAAATGATTCTAAATTATTTTTACTTTTAAACTTGAGAGTAAGATGAACTAGATTCCAAAAATTCATGCAAATTGGAGCACATTAAAAATATTCAGACCTAAAAAGCTCCATTGTCTTGAGTAAATATTTCGTATCCAATGCCACAATTATTTGACACAATGAAACTTCTAAATAATTGTTTGAATAAGTAAATTATTTTTGTATCGTAATTTAGTAAAGTAAGGCAAAATACGACTGCATTTAAAAGTTAAAAAATAATAATCTGTCAAAGTGAATTATAGGCTGAGTTTGCTTTTTCTGTTACACAAATATTGATAGTGCCAACCAGAGTGTCTTTCGAGTCCTTCAATCCTTTGCCATTTTAAAATAAAAAAGTTACGGTAAAATTTATGATAAAGAAAGTTGTAGCTCATTTAATTACCTTTAAAATAGTGTATTGCAAGTACTGATAAAATCAGAATTAAAAGAGTTATAATTCAATTAATTACACACGCTTTTTCCTCTCCATTTACTGCAATAATTTTGTTGATGGTAGATTGAATAGAGCACATGCGAACAGGATTTGATAAATTAATTCACTTCAAATATAAACTTAAGTAATAATGTATATTAAATTATTAGTGAAAAAAAATTAATTTAGATTGTAAATTACTAAAAGCCAGTTGAAATATGGTACATAATTATAAAAATTATAGGCAACATTATTGAAGCAATTATTTTGGGTAGAAAAATCCAAAGTGATATTGTACCTATACCGCGAATGCTATATACTAATTCTATCTGAATTTGTTATAACTTTTAAAAGACTTCAATTTTCAACACCTGTGGGTTGAAATTTAATTTTTTGGGTGATAAATTTGGAAAATCAATGTTTTAGTCGTTAATAAACAAAAAAATCATTTATTTATACATCCACATCTACAGGTATGACTGAAAAATTGTATAACCCTTGGCATTAAAATAAATTGAGCTATTGGAAATAAATTTGCAGTGTATAATTTTTGATATACAATTTTATTGAACATTTTTTAATATTTGTTAGATGGATAATTAAGTGTTAACTGTGGGAATTGAGAATAATCATTTTACTTGAAACAGTTCTACATTGAACATCACTCATGTATTGGTGTAAATAGTAATTCGAAAACCAATAATGATTATTTTTAACTGAAATATTAGTAGAGGATATTAAAAAACGTAGGGTGGGAGGGTACAGGACAACGACTGTCGGGTCATCTAGTGTATATATATATAATATATATATATATATATATATATATATAATATATAATATATACGACATTTTCAGCCAGTCGTCGAAATAAAAGAAACAAATAAATATAAAATATTTATTTAAAATATACGTTTCGACATGGATTGTGTGTCATCATTCAGCAATTCTTTGTTAACAGTATCTAAAAAAAATTTTACAAAGGTTTTTTTTAAAATTTAAACTTAATTTTATATTCAAAATAATTAAAAAATATACATACCACACCAGGAAAAAGACACGCAGATAAAAACACATTGTGTTATAAAATAATTACATATGCATTAAAAATAAAATAAATATATAAACTAACAACATTAACATGTTTTTCTTTTGATTTTAAAACTAATATAGTTTTATACGCAACGACTGCAACGCCAACGAGAACCACGTGACACACAGAAGGGAAGAAAGTTGATTTTCAGGGAATGGTAAACCGTGAGGACAAAAATTTGGAGGGAAGAAAGTTAATTTTCAGGGAATGTTAAACCGTGAGGAACAAAAATTTGGAAAAAAAACTTATCAAATCAACATGAAACAAAATAGTCAACAATTTGGAAAATTATTCATTTTTTGAAAAAATTGATAAGAAAAGATGATAAGAGTCATGTACTAAAAAAGCAGATTTTCATTAATTAACGCAAAGGGGCTTTAAAAAAATAAACACTGATTCAGCAAATTTTCTGAGGTCAACATTCTTTTCTTTATGTAAAATAAAAGGGTTTTTGGTATTGAAAGTATGGTTTAAACTAATCACATGTTCAGAAAACAACGTTTTCTTAACTGATTCTTATTTCTTGAGTTGCAAATGTGTTGGTTCATTTTCTTGTAAAATATATTGCGAACTGTCACAAATAACAACAATTACAATCCACTTTGTAAACAACATCAGTAACACGCTCAACTGGCGTTTTAGACTTTAAGGGAGTGTAAAAGTAAGTTTAAAGTATATTCGAAAGAAAAAA
>NW_020536426.1:0-10000 GCF_003426905.1 Ctenocephalides felis | reverse complement strand
CTCGTTCGTTATCAGAATTAACCAGACAAATCACTCCACCAACTAAGAACGGCCATGCACCACCACCCACCGAATCAAGAAAGAGCTCTCAATCTGTCAATCCTTCCGGTGTCTGGACCTGGTGAGGTTTCCCGTGTTGAGTCAAATTAAGCCGCAGGCTCCACTCCTTGTAGTGCCCTTCCGTCAATTCCTTTAAGTTTCAGCTTTGCAACCATACTTCCCCCGGAACCCAAAAGCTTTGGTTTCCCGGAAGCTGCCCGCCGAGTCATCGGAGGAACTTCGGCGGATCGCTAGCTGGCATCGTTTATGGTTAGAACTAGGGCGGTATCTGATCGCCTTCGAACCTCTAACTTTCGTTCTTGATTGATGAAAACACATTTGGCAAATGCTTTCGCTTCTGTCCGTCTTGCGACGATCCAAGAATTTCACCTCTAACGTCGCAATACGAATGCCCCCAGTTGTCCCTATTAATCATTACCTCGGAATTCCGAAAACCAACAAAATAGAACCGAGGTCCTATTCCATTATTCCATGCACACAATATTCAGGCGAATGAGCCTGCTTTAAGCACTCTAATTTGTTCAAAGTAAACGTACCGGCCCACCTCGACACTCGGTGAAGAGCACCTTGGTAGGATTTTGAGTTGGGCCGCCTTTTTACGGGCTAAGCCCACCGGTAGGACGTCCCACAGACATGCCAGTTGAACACCGCGAGCGGTGAACCGACAGTGTGGGACACAGATTCAACTACGAGCTTTTTAACCGCAACAACTTTAATATACGCTATTAGAGCTGGAATTACCGCGGCTGCTGGCACCAGACTGGCCCTCTAATAGATCCTCGTTAAAGGATTTAAAGTGTACTCATTCCGATTACGGGGCCTCGGATGAGTCCCGTATCGTTATTTTTCGTCACTACCTCCCCGTGCCGGGAGTGGGTAATTTGCGCGCCTGCTGCCTTCCTTGGATGTGGTAGCCGTTTCTCAGGCTCCCTCTCCGGAATCGAACCCTGATTCCCCGTTACCCGTAACAACCATGGTAGTCGCAGAAACTACCATCGACAGTTGATAAGGCAGACATTTGAAAGATGCGTCGCCGGTACTAGACCGTGCGATCGGCACAAAGTTATTCAGAGTCACCAAGTCAAACGGTGAGCAAGGCAAGCCCGCCACCGATTGGTTTTGATCTAATAAAAGCATTCCTTCCATCTCTGGTCGGAACTCTATTTGCATGTATTAGCTCTAGAATTACCACAGTTATCCAAGTAATGTGGGTACGATCTAAGGAACCATAACTGATGTAATGAGCCATTCGCGGTTTCACCTTAATGTGGCTTGCACTGAGACATGCATGGCTTAATCTTTGAGACAAGCATATACTACTGGCAGGATCAACCAGGGTGCTATATATATAATAGCATAGTGCGTAAATGTCCCTCGGCGTCACCCGAGAGACCACACTTTGTATAGAAAAGTTCGATGAATATTTCTAAACAACGAATTTTCTTACATATATATATCTGAGTCGTACGATATTCCCTGGACATGACGAACAGTTTACATCGCGACTTGATATTTTATATATTCTGCGCTTACACAGAGGCTAGACCTTTAACAACCGTCGAAACGGCGGTCCGTACATGAAATTTGCGGTCCGCAGACCCAGTTAATTTCAAACAGTCTCTTTACCCTTCGTTAGATTGAAAACGTCGGGGCGAATTCATTATAAGAATTCATCGTTATAACTAACTTTTATTCTCGCTCGGAGAGTATTGAGTTGATTGCATTTGTATATTTTATTTTCCGCATAAGAGTCTTTGCGTCAACGACACATGCCCGCGGATATGCTGTACAGTATGGTTGAACACTTATAAATAAGGTCCAGAACCCGGCCGTAAACCGACATCCGAACATATACGGCGTATATTATTCTAGACACGGTCTACGACAGTTTGACCTGCAGCGACGGGTCGCCTCGGGTTACCGTGCGAACCATCACCGCGATGGTCTGGACAGGCTATATGGCGGGTCGCAAGAAAATAAATTCTCTAGGACGCGCAACCACTTTAGCAATTTTAGAGCACGTTGTGGTCCAAAAACAAACGTCCTCGCTTTAAAATTGAAATATGAATATTTCACTGTGTGTGAGATTGAAAAATCTGCTTTCGCTGATTTTTCATTTTCTTAAAACAACGCAATGAAGCGAATGTTCAAATTCGCACAATTTGAATAAAATGTGCAGAGTATATAGAATACTAACGCAAGCGTTTACTACAATCGACTTTAAAACACTAGACTTTCATCTAGCGCCCAAAGAATTGATTGAGCTATGCGTTTAAAGTATAATATTCAAAAAGAACGCCGTTTTCACAACGAACTTCGTCATTCGCTCAGGCATCTGGCGATACCGAGCAGATATACATGGCAGTGCTCTCACACAATGCATAAGAGCGCTAAGCGGTTGTAAACTGCGTCACGCTGCTTTTGCACACTGCGCAATATTTTGCGACTAGCTCCGGTCAAACGTTAATGAAACGAATGATCATTGCCAGAAGCTTTTGCCCACAGTATATTATACTATAGGAGCGCACTTGATTACAGCAATAATTTGTCGAGTAATCACAAGATTTCATATTTGTGGTCCGCAGACCCAAATAATTTCAACTCGCTCCGATCAAACGTTCATAAAACGAAAGACCATCGCTGCGAGAAGCTTTGCTAGTTCTGCTATACCACATATATTTGACCGTAGTCAATTTGTAAAATCCTATATTATTAAAATATATAGATTTTATATTTGCGGTCCGCAGACCCAAATAATTTCAACTCGCTCCGATCAAACGTTCATAAAACGAAAGACCATCGCTGCGAGAAGCTTTGCTAGTTCTGCTATATTCACATATATTTGACCGTAGTCAATTTGTAAAATCCTATATTATTAAAATATATAGATTTATATTTGCGGTCCGCAGACCCAAATAATTTCAACTCGCTCCGATCAAACGTTCATAAAACGAAAGACCATCGCTGCGAGAAGCTTTGCTAGTTCTGCTATATTCACATATATTTGACCGTAGTCAATTTGTAAAATTCTATATTATTAAAATATATAGATTTCATATTTGCGGTCCGCAGACCCAAATAATTTCAACTCTCTCTGATCGAACGTTTAAAAACGAATGATCCTACCACCAGTTATCTATAGCCGCAAACCAGCATCCGAATATATACGGGGTATATAATTCTAGATGTGGCTCACAACATTATTAAAAGTTACGCTAATATATCATTGACAGACTAAAAGTATCGAATATGATGTAAAAACTACACCGGGGAATGATATCCGTACCCGCCCGAACAACATAGCGTACTTTAGCCTGAGCTTGCTCGCATCGCACTCGACACGACCTATTCCCCTATATAAGGCGCGCGGCCACAGCGTAGGTATTTGACTGAGTCCCAAGCGATGTGCATTTGACCTGCGGCGAGGGCCTGCTCGCGCTTACGGTGTGAATCGTCAAGACAAAAGTCTGGGAAAATTTCGAACTGTGAACCCTTATGATTTTTGTCGAAAATTTTGTTAGATGTTCAAACAGTTTTATATATATGGACAATATGAATTATAGTTAATTATTGAGTTTTTAGGTGTTTTTTGGGTTTTTTTAAACTTTTGTATAAAATTATGTATTTATTGATTTTTATAGATCTCAATGAATATAAAACGAATTTATATATAGTTATATTATTTTTTATAATTATTTGTTTAAATTTTCTAATTTTACAATAAATGTTCAAACCAGTTTTCCTCGATTTTCTCTTAAACCGTAAAAGATACAAAAAACTTTGTTCGTACGAAAGATGCAGAATAAAATTACGAATAAAATGGTATATAAATGGTTAGGTGTGTTCATATAATTTTCTCTAGATTTTCCGATTTTTCCGAATTTTCACGACGGCAACTCGCCTGTAGGCCACACCGTTGGGAATTCGAAGTTGTGATATATGGAAAAGAACTAAGAATTTTGAGACCTTTCTAATGATGTATAATAGTTTATATGTTTTCTTTAGAGAAATATCGAATCGTGAGGAGTTTGCTCCAACCTAGCCGCACTTTGCATTTTGACAAGTTAACAACTACACATATTGCTCTATAACTAAACCGTAAAAGATACGAAAAAACTTTGTTCGTACGAAAGATGCAGAATAAAATTACGAATAAAATGGTATATAAATGGTTAGGTGTGTTCATATAATTTTCTCTAGATTTTCCGATTTTTCCGAATTTTCACGACGGCAACTCGCCTGTAGGCCACACCGTGCAAATTCGAAGTTGTGATATATGGAAAAAGAACTAAGAATTTTGAGACCTTTCTAATGATGTATAATAGTTTATATGTTTTCTTTAGAGAAATATCGAATCGTGAGAGTATTGCTCCAACCTAGCCGCACTTTGCATTTTGACATGTTAACATCTACACAGATTGCTCTATAACTAAACCGTAAAAGATACGAAAAAACTTTGTTCGTACGAAAGATGCAGAATAAAATTACGAATAAAATGGTATATAAATGGTTAGGTGTGTTCATATAATTTTCTCTAGATTTTCCGATTTTTCCGATTTTCACGACGGCAACTCGCCTGTAGGCTACACCGTGCAAAATTCGAAGTTGTGATATATGGAAAAAGAACTAAGAATTTTGAGACCTTTCTAATGATGTATAATAGTTTATATGTTTTCTTTAGAGAAATATCGAATCGTGAGAGTATTGCTCCAACCTAGCCGCACTTTGCATTTTGACAAGTTAACAACTACACATATTGCTCTATAACATAAAAACCGTAAAAGATACGAAAAAACTTTGTTCGTACGAAAGATGCAGAATAAAATTACGAATAAAATGGTATATAAATGGTTAGGTGTGTTCATATAATTTTCTCTAGATTTTCCGATTTTTCCAAATTTTCACGACGGCAACTCGCCTGTAGGCTACACCGTGCAAAATTCGAAGTTGTGATGTATGGAAAAAGAACTAAGAATTTTGAGACCTTTCTAATGATGTATAATAGTTTATATGTTTTCTTTAGAGAAATATCGAATCGTGAGGAGTATTGCTCCAACCTAGCCGCACTTTGCATTTTGACAAGTTAACAACTACACAGATTGCTCTATACTGTCTAAACCGTAAAAGATACGAAAAAACTTTGTTCGTACGAAAGATGCAGAATAAAATTACGAATAAAATGGTATATAAATGGTTAGGTGTGTTCATATAATTTTCTCTAGATTTTCCGATTTTTCCAAATTTTCACGACGGCAACTCGCCTGTAGGCACACCGTGCAAAATTCGAAGTTGTGATGTATGGGAAAAAGAACTAAGAATTTTGAGACCTTTCTAATGATGTATAATAGTTTATATGTTTTCTTTAGAGAAATATCGAATCGTGAGGAGTTTGCTCCAACCTAGCCGCACTTTGCATTTTGACAAGTTAACATCTACACATATTGCTCTATAACATAAACCGTAAAAGATACAAAAAACTTTGTTCGTACGAAAGATGCAGAATAAAATTACGAATAAAATGGTATATAAATGGTTAGGTGTGTTCATATAATTTTCTCTAGATTTTCCGATTTTTCCGAATTTTCACGACGGCAACTCGCCTGTAGGCCACACCGTTGGGAAATTCGAAGTTGTGATATATGGAAAAACTAAGAATTTTGAGACCTTTCTATGATGTATAATAGTTTATATGTTTTCTTTAGAGAAATATCGAATCGTGAAGAGTATTGCTCCAACCTAGCCGCACTTTGCATTTTGACATGTTAACATCTACACATATTGCTCTATAACATAAAAACCGTAAAAGATACGAAAAAACTTTGTTCGTACGAAAGATGCAGAATAAATTACGAATAAATGGTATATAAATGGTTAGGTGTGTTCATATAATTTTCTCTAGATTTTCCGATTTTTCCGAATTTTCAACGACGGCAACTCGCCTGTAGGCCACACCGTTGCAATTCGAAGTTGTGATTATGGAAAAAGAACTAAGAATTTTGAGACCTTTCTAATGATGTATATAGTTTATATGTTTTCTTTAGAGAATATCGAATCGTGAGGAGTGTTGCTCCAACCTAGCCGCACTTTGCATTTTGACAAGTTAACACTACACATATTGCCTTATAACTACTATAAACGTAAAAGAACAAAACTTTGTTCGTACGAAAGATGCAGAATAAATTACGAATAAAATGATGTATAACTCGATATATGTCATAATATATTTTTCATGAGATTTTTCAATTTTTACTTAAATTAAAAAATGTTTGAAATTTTTCGCTGACTTTATTCATTTGCGGGTTATGCTTTTTTTACAATATTGTTTCAAATGATGTAACAAGTTAAATTAGCGAGGTGCCTCAATATGCAAAAAATTGGCCCACTCTATTGATATTTCTTAGTAAACCCGTATATTTAACCACAGTTTTCTAAGAAACCAATGACTAGGGTGGGCGAATCATTATAGAAGTAAAATTAAGCGATATGGGCACCTTTTCATATGAAATATATTGTTATTTAAATGAATTTTGACTTCAAAACCATATATCGCAAATAACTCTTTAGCCAGCGAAATTTTCAATAAAATACTGTTTTTAATAAGTTAATATATTAATTTAGGCATGTGAATAATTCCAATTGTAAGTTTATTCTTTTAATAGTTTGTACGGGGGTTTTTAATCGGGTTTAGTTTGTTGTTATTTATTTCCATCAGAGTGCGCTAGTATTTTTTTATAATAATTCTCGAACTTTCGAAAAGAATATATTAATGTGGAAAATTCGCATAAATCTTCATTCAGTTCTCCAGTTAGACGTGAAGTATCAATGGCGAATTCTTATTTAAATTCAGGCGCAAGTGCTAGTAATTTGAATCATATGCGCTCGCATGATCAAATTACATTTGGGGAAGCAAAAGAATTTACTGTGTAAATCTTCCGACAAGTATGGAAATTATCAGGTATTATTTTTATTTGGCCGAAGAATCAAAAAAACAAAATAAAATGTTTTCATATAAAACATTTACTCCAAATGTGGTAACGAAATTGATTCAGACGTGGGAAAAAATTGATATTCCAATTATGGAGAAACGAAGTATCGCTAGAAAATTGAACCGATTGATTGATAAATATAAAAGTACAAATAAAAGCAAGTCTACCCAAGCATCATTTCAGGAGTTTGTAGAATCCACGAAAGAATTATTTTATATTGGAAAATGCAAATGCGATTTGCGAAGATTACTGTGTTCTTGTGGATTGATCCCAAACATTTACAAGCGTTTATGATGGATTAACATAATGAGAGGAAATCTACGATACCAGAATATATTATAAAAATTGAAGATGAAGTATCAGAATCTACAATAACTAGCAATATTACTCCAGGTGACACATATACTCCAGATGTTGATTTTGATTTAAAAGCAGTTCGGAAAGTTTACAAAATACTTCTCATATAAAACGTGGTCCATATAGTCGAAGATATAAGGCTCCAAGCTATGCCTTAATGTGCGACAGATTTGCAATTTCTGATAGAGTTGGGTCTGGCGTGGTGACGGCAATCCTGCGTGACCTGGGCATAACGGATGATTGGGGCAATCCTGTCATTATGGACAAAAATAAAAGCGTTCGCGAGAGGCAGAAAAATAGGCAAGCTCTACACAAACGATATGATTCTTCTGAATTAATAGCATTTTCATTCGACGGCCGAAAAAATGATTCTATTACCATGGAAAAAATCGATAAGAAGTTTCACCCACGAATGATTAAAGAAGCGCATTTAGTTATTTTAAAGGAACCGAATGGCCAATTGTTGGGTTACACAAAATTGGAAAATGAAGATTCGGAAAGTAAAGTAATCAAATTGAACGAGTTTTTCGCCGATAAAGGAATAGCTCTCGATTCTTTGATAGGCATATGTTGCGATGGTGAACCAGCAAATACAGGCGTAAAAAATGGTATTTTACGTCGATTTGAAATTCAGTTAAACAGGCCACTGCATTGGTTTGTGTGTCTTCTCCACTTTAACGAACTTCCACTTCGCCATTTATTTAACTATTTGGAAAAATCATTGACCACTGGACCACGAACAAAAACTGGAATATTAAGCAAACAAATTGAAACATGCGAAAATATACCGGTGAGTTATAACATATTTACTATTTTTAATACCCTATGTTCAAATTCAATATAATTTATTTTTCCTATATACTTCCAGCCGGTAAAAGACTTTGAAACAATCCCACTTGAAATTTGGCTGATATAAGTCCTGCTGAATCGACAACTGACTCAAGTTATTTAATAAAAATAGCTAAAGCAGTTGCTTCTGGAGAAGTATCGACAGACTTAGCTAACATGAAACCAGGGCCAATAGCACATTCCCGTTGGCTCACGAAGGCTAGTAGGTTACTTCGGTTATATGTAACTACTAATAAGCCTCCAAAAATTTGAAAATTCTGGCAAACTACGTAATGAAAGTATATATTCCAATGTACTTTAACATTAAATATTACAACTCTGTGGTGTATGGTAGTATATTATTTTATAAATTATTAGCTGGACGCAATATTTAGACTCGAATTTGAGACAAATTGTGAACAATGTTGCTAAAGAAAACGCATACTATGCTCACTCAGAAAATATTTTATTAGCAATGTTGTTTGATAATAAAAAGGAAATACGAGATTCAGCTATAAGAAAAATCTTATATTACCGTAATAATGTGGAAGACCTGACGCAATTGAGAGATTACAAAACACCCGAAATAAATTTCGAATGCACCGACTATACTAATATGATAGATATGGATGATTATTCAAATATATCCGAACCAGCCTTTACGCTAAATATTCCTCATGAACATCTAGTACAATATCTACAAAGCAATGATTGTCCATGGAGTGACCCTAAAATTCCGGTCCACATTCAGGAAACTGAGAGACATGTTCAATTACTGGCTAATGTATCAAAACGCGTATTAGAGCAAAATCGCGAAGGTGTTATGACAGCGACACTACTATCTCGTGAAAAGCATCCTCGACTGGAAAGCAAGCAAGATTTCAGATATTAATTTATTAAATTGTATTAGCTAAATGTAAGAAATTTTATTTTAAATAAAAATGTAACTTAAAGAAATAAAAATGTTGTATTTAAACCATGTCATGTAAATAAATAATAGAATAAATATATGTCATTCCTAAAAAACCCAAAAACAATATTTTTCTTCAAAAGTAGTTTGACCTGTTTCGATGCATGATTCTAGGTTAGGCTTACTCGCAAATGTCCCCTAACAGTTTACTTGATGTAGTCTGATGTACCCGTAAGTTACTGATTTCAAAAGCCGGAAAATGTTTTTAACCTGTTTCGATGCATGATTCTAGGTTAGGCTTACTCGCAAATGTCCCCTAACAGTTTACTTGATGTAGTCTGATGTACCCGTAAGTTACTGATTTCAAAAAGCCGGAAAATGTTTTTAACCTGTTTCGATGCATGATTCTAGGTTAGGCTTACTCGCAAATGTCCCCTAACAGTTTACTTGATGTAGTCTGATGTACCCGTAAGTTACTGATTTCAAAAAGCCGGAAATGTTTTTAACCTGTTTCGATGCATGATTCTAGGTTAGGCTTACTCGCAAATGTCCCCTAACAGTTTACTTGATGTAGTCTGATGTACCCGTAAGTTACTGATTTCAAAAAGCCGGAAATTTTTTTAACCTGTTTCGATGCATGATTCTAGTTTAGCTTACTCGCAAATGTCCCCTAACAGTTTACTTGATGTAGTCTGATGTACCCGTAAGTTACTGATTTCAAAAAGCCGGAAATGTTTTTAACCTGGTTTCGATGCATGATTCTAGGTTAGGCTTACTCGCAAATGTCCCCTAACAGTTTACTTGATGTAGTCTGATGTACCCGTAAGTTACTGATTTCAAAAAAGCCGGAAAATGTTTT
>NW_020536425.1:0-25242 GCF_003426905.1 Ctenocephalides felis | reverse complement strand
AAGATGGCTCAAACATTCCTTGAGTCTCTACTGTGTAGGGTCCAAGGAAGCTACAATGAAATTTTATATTAGAACAATACAAATCGATTAAAGCTTATGTAATGATAAGTGAATTACTTTGGCTGCCCATGTCATTCATGCATGCAATACCCGAAACCTTCAAAAATGTTTGTGCCCTATCCTCACTCTTGCGTATTGAAACCCTAGTTGAGTAACTCATTATAATTCATTTTAAGAGTATATGTAAATATATTACGGTATGTGTTTCTATCTAGAAGGCAGTTTTGTTCTGCATATGGATCTCCACTGAAACCTAAATGAGAAAACATTAGTATAAAAATGTTGTTGCGAAAATTATATTATATTTAATCGCCTTTCTGGCATGTTTAATGTAGGCAATGCATTAGGTTTTTAGTGTAGTGGCTGTTATATTTCTTTTGCATATACTTGCAAAATGTGCGTCACACACGAACCGAGACATATTGCAACGCGAAGGTGTTATTTCTCAAGATCAGGATTTTTTGTTCTTTCCAGCCAAATAGCAAAATCTACAATTTAAGACAATTTAATCAATTAATTCATATTATATAATATTGCAAGATCAGTCCAATAGTTCAGAGATCTTTACACAAACATATTTCTTGTTTTAATATACAAGGAAAAAAGATAATATATTGCATACCCTGAGTACGCATGTTTGATTATAAATTATAAATGCACAAAATTGTTAATTACTTGATTATCAGAATTAAAAAAATGTAATCTTAATATAAAATTCCTAGTAAACAAAATATTTAAACTATCACAAGATTTAAAATCTTTGTTAATTAAACATTGATGTAAGATAAAAATAAGTAAATGTAAAATCACAAAAAAATACAAGTATAGTTAATGTACATAAAATAAAAATAGTCATGTTTCCAGCTCATCAAATATCAGCATTCAAACTCACTAAAATCCCAGTTAAATATAAGAGTTTTTATCTTTCACTTCAATTTACTAATATATATGTGGTACTATCTTATATTTTACCACATTACAGTACCTCGTCCTCACTGGCACCATGTTTTTTTCTCACACTGGCGACCATCTCGTGCAGCTCGGTGTAGTAGAAATATTACACTAATAATTAGTGGCAAAAAGCTTATTACATTGAAAGGTGCACTCCAGAGTAAGGCAAAACTAAATGTAACTAAAACGATGATGTGTCCCAAATAGTTAGGATGCCGAACAAAACCCCATGTTTTAGCAAGAAGCAGCTTCTTACCAGAGAAAGTTATATATAAATCTTTATAATTAATTCTGTAATCAGCTGGGTTAATTCGAACAGCATATTTCATGTTATTATATATCGAAACAGCAAATAACCAACAAAAACACTGCCTATGATAAATGCTAATGCTATAGAGGGTGCTCTTATGTTTCGATATAGTATATATTTCACAGGAAAAGCTGTGACAAATGGATAAAGATTGTCCTTCAGTAATAACATGAATCCAGTACCCTCATTCTGAATTTCAAAAGTGGCAGTCAGTTGTTTCTCATGAAACACCAAATCCAAATGAAAAAAATATTCAGAGCAGTTACAAGAATTAGGGTAGAATTGTAATCAGTGGCTTCACCATATAACACATTTCTTATAAGGTTCCAAGCGTCTTCATGTACATAGGCTGTCAATAAATCGTTCCCAAAATTGCCATTCTATAATAAATCAGCTTGACATCAAAAATAGAAAAAATGCGAGGATTCAATTCGCATCCATTCCAAAATTCTGCAATTGTATTCCTTTTTGGTTCCATAATTGATGGTACCATAGAAACATAGTACTTCCTTAGATGTAAAATAAGCGAAATTAAAAATGCACATATCAGGGAGGAAATTATCAATCTGAAATCTTGTTCATGAATGTACTGCAAAATAGGAAAATTATACCGGTGTAACAAAGTAAAAATAACTGCGATGATAATTACACTAAAAAAACCATTGAAGTAGTAATTTAAAACACCATCCCTAGCGGGAAAACCGAAGGCGCTAGTTCCGAATATGCGAATAATAGAAAAAAACTGTTAAAAATGAAAGAAAGGCAATGTTCATCATGGAGGCTTGCTTTGAAAATAAAGTTCAAGATTATTTAGATCAGTTACTTGGGGATACCGAAAACGCACTTGTCCATATTACATTTTTTTTTTTTTAATTTCAATAATTATTACAACTGCTAATTTATTAACATCAAGTAGTATTGATAAATAATAATATAAATTTAAATAAATAAAAGAGCAAAGATAAAATTTACATGAAAATAATATCCGTAATATGATTTAATGTAAAATATAAGCAAATAATAATAAAATAAGATTAATAAATAATATAAATAAAATTTCAGAATAATAAAATAATACTAGAAAAATAATAAAAATAACAAAATAACAATAATAGAAATAGTAAGATAATATAATAATAATAATATAATAATAATAATAATAATATAATATAATAATAATAGTAATAATAACAATAATAATAATAATAATTTACAAATTTATAAGATCGTTTGAATTTTTCGTTTTAGTCTTGTTGGGCGCGCTTCTGAGTATACTTTGTTGGCCAAGTAATTTGGGTGCTCGTCTATTCTTTTTTTGTAATTGCTTGTTTTTTGTAGAATTTCTTCATTGACTGTCAATAAGTTGCTGTCCTGGTGAATCAGCCAGTGGGAGCGTACCTAGGTGCGTTCAATGCCTGCCTTAGGATCTTGTTCTGCACTCGCTGGATAATCTGTAGATTGGTTTTTTTGGCGGTGCCCCATAGTTGAATCCCATAAGACCACACTGGTTTAAAAATACATTTATAAATAATTAACTTGTTATTTGTCGATAGTTCGGAACGTTTATTTAGTAGCCATAATTTTTTTTGAATAGTTCATCAATCTGCTGTTTTTTCTTGTTAATGTGAACTCTCCAGTTTAATTTTGTGTCTAGGTGTATTCCCAGATATTTTACGCTATCTTTTACTGGGATTTCCTGTCCATTTAACTTAATTGTAGGGCATATACCAGTACGCAGCGTGAAAGTGATATGCGTAGATTTTGATCCGTTTGTCATAATTCTCCATAAAGAAAGCCATTTTGTAGCAATATCTAGATGTTCTTGTAATAGTTGCGAAGCTATTGCGGGATCTTTATTGGAGGCAATGATACATGTATCGTCAGCAAATGTCGACACGCTTGTTCCGGAGTATAAAGGAAAATCCGCTGTGTATATAAGAAATAGAGTTGGAGAAAGGACGCTTCCCTGGGGCACCCCAGAAAGGATCTTTCTTCTGGTCGACTCCTCGTTGTTAATGTTGACGAAAATTCCCTATTTTCAAGGAACGATTTTATTATTGAAAATATCGGTTCTGATAAACAGAGTTTTAGTTTGTACAACAAACCAGTGTGCCATACTTTGTCAAATGCTTGCGCAACGTCTAAAAACACAGCCGAACAATATTTTTTTGCATGGAACGATTCGTTAATTATATTTACTAGGCGATGTACCTGTTCTATGGTTGAGTGTTGTTCTCTAAAGCCGAATTGGTGATTTGGAATTAGGTTTTGATTCAACAATTCTGACTTAATGCGGTGGAGTAATAATTTTTCAAATATCTTCGAAACACAAGGAAGTAGGCTTATTGGTCTATAGGAAGACAATAAATGAGGATCTTTCCCAGGTTTAGGTATAAGAATTATTTTAGCTATTTTCCAAGCTTGAGGGAACACTTTTAATCTAAGAATTGAATTGAAAATTATTGTTAATAATCTAAATCCCTTTTCTGGCAGTTCTTTTATCATTTTTATCGTAATTTTATCTGGTCCAGGAGATTTATTAGGATTTGCAGCCTTGACATAATTTTTCAATTCGGTCACCGTTATGCGTTTTACTATTTGGCCTGGTATAGATACATTCTGTAGACAATTGTGAATAAAATCTTCATCATTTACGTTGCAACTGCGGGGATGAGGCTGGAATGTATTTTGCAAGTGTTCTGAAAATTCTTCCGATTTTTCTTCTGAACTTCTTGCCCAGGAACCATCAAGTTTACGCACTGGAGGTATATGTACTATCGGCCTTTTTAATCTCTTCGTTGCCTTCCAAAGAGAATAATTTGTGTCTTTAGTGGATGAAAGATTAGTTAAATAATTTTTAAGGCATTCATTCTTATATTCATATAATAAAGTCTTAAGATTCCTGCAGGCACAGTTAATTTGTTTTTATCGGTCGGTGATCTTGTGGTTTGCCATATTTTTCGCAATTTGCGTTTTTGAGCTATAATTTTTTTAATGTTAATAGGATAATTAGGTTTGCTACTTGCATTTGAATGTATAGTAGATTTTTGAGCTGCTGATGATAGTAGAATTGTGAAGTTTGTTATCGCCAAGTTAAATCTGTTTTTTAAGAGGTATGTTGCAAGAAATTTTTTCATCAATTATCTCTTGGAATAATGACCAATTAGTAAATCTATTTGTTAGAAAATATGAGTTTTGATTTACTTCTGTAGTTGTAGAATATTGCAGAATAATTGGCGAATGATCAGAATTTAAATCTAAATTTGATTTGATATCTAAACAATTATTGTTAACGCCTTTGTCCATATTACATGTATTATAAAGGTACATGCAAATTAAAGGCGTGCCCGAAATCAAAAAAGCTGTAAGAAGAAACTTAATCATTTTTATTACGATGAAATGGTCTTTGTTATGTACATTTTTAACCTCCTCATCGGAATCGGAAATTTCTGTATTCAATGGATTCAAAGGTGTTGCTTCTTTTTCATGAATTATTGGTTCAACATTTTGTTCATCCGGTGTTGCCGACTTTTGTCTGGTAGACCTGTTTGTAACACGTAACATGTTTCGCGGTTGAATCATGTACACTTCTGAAACTGTATCTTCTATGTCAGAACGTCTGAAATCCTTTCTGTTAAAACAGGAGACTCACGTTCTGCAATATTTTGATCAATCATCTCAAGTTCGGAGTTCGTACATGAACTTTGACGACTATTGGATCTGGATGAATGGAGAATATCACGAAGGACTACAGATGCACTACTGTGTTGTTCAGACCATAGATTTTGTGCATTGTTCATCAATTTTGTTGAACGATTTACACTTGAGCGACGTACCACTTTCTTTGGTTGCTGTGCTTCCGATTCATCATGGGCACTGTCTAAACGTATAACACGACCTCTACTCTTGCTTCGAGTATTCATTTTGGTAGTACTGTTAGCAGTTGAGGGTCTACGAGGACTTCTTCCAATTCGCTTTTTAATTTCCGGCTTTACGCTCACAAGGGCTTCATCCAATGATTTTTGATTTGTCTTCACAACATCTTCTGAAAGATCTGAAACAATTACTTCAGTAGATTTTCTTCGTGATGGAGATCTACTGTGTCGGCGGGATCGCGTTACAGTTTTAGTTACAGGTCGAATGTAAATTTCCTGTACTTGATGTACAGCGCCGTCACCAAATTTAATGAGACATGAGGTCCCTTTTGTCTCTAATACCTCAGCTTGAGAATAAAGCCTGGATCCAGGCATTCTAGCTTCGATTTTATCTCCAATTTGAAACATAGTTAAAATATATTATCAGTCTGAAAGATTAAAACTTCGAACACTTCTTCACGAGCAATTACTAAAATGCGCCAGAAACAAACGCTCTCAACAGCTTACGCGCGATATACAACATCCAAAACAATATTTATTTGTAATTAATGTTTGATTATTTTATTCCTAATACGTACTTTGTCATTTCTCGCTGGAAATACATGCAATTTTGCATTTTTAGTGCACCCTGGAACATAACACTTTGACATTTTGCTTGCAAACTCACTTAAATTACTGACAAACTCAACTGAATACAACGACTTAACGACTTAACCTTATCTACGATGACTACACTCATGAAAATGACAAACGTTCTCGAAATTGTTTTGAAATTGCGTTGAAAATCTTACCCGATGAGTGTCAAATCGCTGCAAGAGCGCACCTAGGGAGAGCAGCTCTAACTAAAACCGAGTTACAAACTTTTGTTCGGAGTTTACTGGCCATGCTTGGACTATCTCTACGCCGTAGCGGATTGACTGGTAGTCGGCTAGCATATTCCACGGGCCGCTCGACCTCTTTTTCCCCCTGGAATAAGGCTTCCCCTAGAGCATATGAACTTGCGTCGGTCCGCAGATTGTGTGCCAAAGTTTTATCAGCTTGTCTATGCCTGTCTTCAGCTCCTCCTTTTCGCCTTGGAGTCATCCTATACAGTGGTAACGTAATGGGCGTGTCCTCCATCACAGTCATGCGATGCGGTACGTACGCACAAGCCGTTTCATTTTCGGCGAAGTGGTCATCGAACTCGTCAAGCAGCTGATTCCAGGCATCCCGTTGCGTTTCGGTGAGCGCGATCGCTTCGTGCTCTCCCAAATCTATAGTCATGTCGATCGCTGCTAGATGACACAAAATGTCGGTTTCATTGCTTTCCGGCCGTTTTCTTTTGTGGTTTCTACAGTTTGTGCATCTTGATTTGGTTATTGCAACATCTGTTGAAAAAAGCTAACGGTGAATCCTCAATTTTGGTTTCGAGTTACATCTTGTTCACTTACTTCGCACAAAACCCTTTTTTCCGCAGCCATAGCAAATTAACTGATTTTCAATTAGCGGTTTTCTCTGGGGCAGGGTTTGTTGCACAAGTTTTCTGCAGTCTTCTTTTTTGTGTCCGAATTTTCTACAGTGCGAACACTTTATAGTTTCTTGCAACGATGTGGTTTCCTGTATGTTCTGCTGCACCGTTTGACACCTTGTCAGTAGTTCCTTAAATGTGTTGATGCTACCTCGATCAACACATTTTCTTTCTCATTTTCTCATGCCGTCCCAGTTGTAACGAGAGGAGATTCGTCGGATGGTACGTTCTATTCCATAGAGTCCTGCTGTCGGATCGTCATGGTACCTTTTCAGAATCTCGTCTTTCTGTTTCTCGGGTACAACCCACTGTGCCTCTTCGGAATCTATTTCCGGGGTGTATCGATAGAGAACCCCTTCGGAAATGGCGTAGCCGCGGTTTGTCCACTAGAGCGCTGCTTCTTCTGATTCGCCGTTTTCTAGTTAAACGATTATACTTTTTAGGGAGTCATCTTCTAACTGACTTTCCCTTAATTGTTTTTCCCCTTAATGGGTAAGTCCACTTCTATTTGGTTTATCTCTATTTGCTGTGGGACTAGTCTGTATAGTGCATCAGCTACGACATTTAATTTACCTTGCATGTATTTTATTACGAGCTCATGCTCTTGTAGCTGTAATGCCCATATCGCTAGTCGACCGCTCGGGGTTTGCAGTGACATTAGCCATCTCAGCGGTTGGTGATCCGATCTTATGATGACTTGAGATCCCTCTATATAGCCTCTAGTTCACTGCCCAAACTGCGGCTAGAGCTTACCTTTCGGTGGTTGAGTAATTAACTTCCGCTTTAGTCAGGAGCCCTCCCCCTGAAGTAGAACTGCCCCTACCGCATAGCTGCTGGCGTCTGTTCTCAAAATAAAAAGGTACCGTTTTCTGCCTGTTTTAAGACAGGTGCTGTGGTTAATAAATTCTTTAGTTTTCCGAAGACTTCCGCTTGTTCTGATTCCCATTTCCATACGGCCGTTCTTTGTTAGGGATGAAAGTGGAGGAGGAGTCCGCGAATGACGGGATAAACCTCCGGAACCAGAAACATGTTTGTAGAAACGACCAATAATTGCTTCACATTTTTCGGCGCTGATATAGCAATTATGGCAATTTTCTCTCGATCGGTCTGGATACCTTCAGGTTGCAAAATGTGTCCGAGATATTTAACGCTGGGACAGCAAAAATGGCACTCGTCTTGGTTCATTCGTAGCATGAAAGCGCCCATTCTTGAGAATACCTGTTTCAGATCGTTTATGTGTTTCTCGAAGGTTGGCGACAATATGATTAGGTCGTCTGGATATGCAAACACCTGCATGTCCTTGAGCCCTGCTCTTAATCTATCCATCAATCGTTGGAACGTTGCGGGTTCATTCCGGAGACCGAACGCCATTCTTTTGAACCGAAATATGCCGAAAGGCGTCGTGAACGCAGTTTTTGAATGGTCCTCTTCTGTTACTTGGACTTGCCAGTATCCCGATCGTAAGTCCAGCGTCAATATGTATTTCGTCTGCTTCGCCGCGTGCAGAAGGTTGTCTATTCTGGGTAGTGGGTATGCATCTGGTACTGTCATAGTGTTTAGCTTCTTGTAGTCAACACATACTCGCACTCTCCCTTCTTTTTTGGGCAATAGCACAACAGGCCCACGCATTCTTCTATAATGTCTTCTTCTATCATTTTCTTTATCTCGGCTCGGTTTTATGCGATGATATCCGCATAGTAGTGTAGCTACAGGGAGATGCAAAACGGTATTTATATGATGCTTAATGATTTCACAAGGTTCAGCAGATTCTTCGAACAGTTTTTTATGGTCCTTGAGTAGTTGACTGAGACTCTTCTCTTGTTCTTCTTCTAGCGTCACGGCTTTGATGGTGCACATAGGGTTGTAGTACTCTCTCTCTAAGTATTCGATAAAATGTGGGTCGAATTCATTGTCCCATGCCTTTGATAGTTCCTCGTTACTTGAAGAGTTCTTCGACTGCATTTCTAGTTGATTCTCGGGAACAAATTTGCGTCTTGGTTGACGGTCTTCGGCGAGGCCCCACAAATCTTGAGAGAAGTCAAATTTCATTCCTGCGGCTTAAACTAGATCCACCCCTAGTAACGTTTGACTACTCGTTGCTGTCGGCATTACCAGGAATTGCATCGTCAATCGCTTTTCCGCTACGTGGTTTGCCGCTCCCGCCTTCCTTTCATAGGTCCATCTTGGTTTTTTTTTTCTTTTCTTGAATGTCCAATATGCATATTGGAATGTCTTCCGTATCCTTCGCTGTCTTTACGGCGTTACATGCTGGACATGTATTCCTAATTACGCCTGATTTTTTGCACCCATAACATCTCAGGAGGTTGCTTGTATTACTAGGCGGATTTTTCTGTGATTTGGCCATCTTGCGGCATTCCGTTGCCATGTGGCCTCCCCGATTGCAGAATGTGCATTGGTTTGAGTATGTCGAGTTGCTTTTATTTTGTTCTACTTCTCGAGCTTTCTTTTGTAGTTCTTCGAAAGTGTCGAAGCTATCCCGAGGAATCCGTTCTCTGATTCTTATTGTCGATGAAAAATTCAATATTTTATATTTGTACTTACTTATTAGTTATATTTTTACTTACTTCAGTTGTTATATTGACATATTAACAAATAATATATGAAATTTAACAAATATTGTTCTGATATGGGTACATATTATTTATTTATTACATAAGGAGTAAAAGTAGATAGAAACAAAAAACGTGTCAGTAAAAAATATATATTTTTCTATGTTACATTTTACATTCTACATTTATAATAAGAATTTATTATTTAAAAATATATTTAAGAAATGAATAAATTATAATTCATGGCTTATGTTTTGCTTAATAAAATATGCTCTTAAGAAACATAAACAGTCAATTGTTTGATCATCAAGGGAGGCCGAATTTTATTACAAATATAACCAGCCGCCGAAAAAGCTCTTTCCGATTCTACACTTGTTGGTACAATTGTAATTAAAAAATTATACATATTTTGTAGGTTCGTTCTTCATCTTTTATTTTTTGTTCTAGACTTGTAGTTTTTTTTAACACATACACGGGTAAAGTATTTATTTTAATATTTTTTAATTACACACTAACTTAATTAACTTTGGCTTATATACTCACTTATAAATATCATAGGTTCAAATTAAACATAATATTCACACAATATTAAACACACTATTCTTCATATAAACATTTATTTTCCCGCAACTTTGAGATGTTATTTACACGAAATTTACACAACTGCCTACTTAAAGTTACATTTTGGCTTTATATAACATTTTATTTAGTTTAAGGGAATTTCCTTGATTTTGAATATGATCAATAGAATTTCTTTATATGTGTGAGTGCAAGTCAAGTTATTGCCCGTTCGGATTTCTCGGGAATTACTGCGATGTGTGCAATTCATCGATAAAAGATTATTACAATGTTGACTATTCTTATGTTGAATGCAATACATTTGAGAATATGATTCATTACATGACGTGTTTCTACTATATTGTAACGACAATCGGCATTGTCGTCAAAAGGGTTGCATAACCACCAGTGCAATGACGCTCCCCCACCACGCCCAATAGGGATGCCAATATAAGGTCCAGTCTGGGGTTGAAAAAAGAGCATTAAGAATTGTATCATCCTCTGAGGAGGTCAGTGGGTCCACGCGCCAGGCGCTGGACCCGCTTTGTGTATAGTGGTGTGTGTGTTGTGCCAGGAGAGGAGAACCCGTTCCAGTAAAGGTCAGATGCATTATTGGTTTTATAAACTATTCCCTCCGTTCCGTTATCGTTACTCCGTTGATACCGTTTAACGTTAGTAATTAATAAAGATTTGTGAGTACGTTAGGTTTTAGGCAAAGGGCATGACAGTACGTAGGTATTGTCATGCCGTTACACCTGTAATGATAGTAATGATTAAATAAGCTAAAAGTACATTCTGTTTCATTCGCGTAGTTAGTTGGCTTTTCCACAGGTAATTACAGGGTGGTTATAGAAGTCGGGTTAAGGAGTTGGTGTAACCCTTTCGTTGGGGATGCAACGCTAGATGTAATATTTGGTAGTCGTTGCATATCCCCTAAGAAAGGGGAGTATCAACCCTAATTCGTCACAATGGTGAAAACGCATTCGATCCCCCCATAAACCCCCCTCACAAATTTTTAATAATTGTAATAATTAATTATTTTTATTAAAAGCTAAGCGAGTCGCTCCCACTAGTTACGTGTATAAGTTACGTTAATATTTATGATAGATGTTTTGTTTGTAATAGTACGTGTTTCGGTAAATTTAGTAAATCTAAAAATTAATTATGGCGTAAATATTGCGGAAATTATAATTGTATTCTTTATGTGTATTACTATTTGTGTTTATCTGTGTATTTTTATGGTGTACTTTTCGCGGTGACGTGGTAGTTTTATTGTTAGTAGAATTTTACTACGTTGGAAATATAAGTGATTTTTATTTGTTTAATGTTTTGAGTATGGAATATGTAATAATCTAGTTTAATTTTATTTAACCAAATCTATTGTTTTGGCTGCGGTTTGCGTCAATATTATAATTGTTACCTAATATTTGTTAAGTTTAGTTCTAAAAAGTATATAAAATTATTGAATTTAAAGTTACGTAACTTACTTAAAAAATTATTAAACTTATATTTATTTAACCTATTTAGTCTCTAATATTACAAAAAATATTAAAAGTATTATTTTTATTCCAAAATCAGATTTAATCTAATTGTTGTGTGTGTTCATTCTATTTTTTTCTCTTGAATATAATATTACAAAAAATGTAGTTAATTTTAATTGTTGCGTTTGTTCCGTTTTGATCCCCCTGGATATATATATAAAAAAAACTCGGTAAAATATCCATATCAATTTCAATTTTTGTAAAGTCATATATAAATCGTCACACAATGTTTGAGTTGTTTCAAGTATTTTGTTTTGATAGTCCAGTTCGAAAGATTTGAAACACATTGCCCTGCGAAATATATGGCATTTTCTTCGTAAAACTCAAGTTTCGTAAAATACTTGACCTAATGCCACACACAAATCGTTCTTTTTTCCTGTAATTCAATTTCTGTAAAGCCATTTATAAATCGTCAAACACTTTTCGAGTCGCTTCAAGTATTTTGTTTTGATAGCCTAGTTCGAAAGATCTTAAAAACATTGCCCAGCGAGCATTTTCTTCGTAAAACTCAAGTTTCTTAAAACACTTGACTAAATGCCACACACAAAACGTTTTTTTTTTCTGTCTTCGAAAACAGTTAATAGGCAAATATTTTGTTTCACTAATCTCTAGTATTTTGCCGTTGACATATTTATTCAAAGACTATAAATATATTGCCCTGTGTCCTTTTTTTCCGCTATTGACACTCAAAAATTTTGACCTGCGAAGAAATTAGGGTCGCTAGAAATTACAGCCGCTAGGCGCCGGTCGACGGTCAAGCGAAACAGCCCTCTAAATGTGTTTTTTTTTTACACAATGTCTGGCGCCATGGGATACTAGTAATATTTCATACGCAAAAACTTTCACTTTTTGGTAGATTTTTTTTTTCTTTAAAATAGATCATATGTTTATAATTAATAACAGCACAGATAACCGCAAATTGTATTGATTCGTTTTATTTTATTATTATTTTTTTTTATTGCTTTGTTTGTGTTTCGTTAATCTCGTTCGCGAAGTTTGATGAGCCCTGTAATTACATAATTTTTTCGAGATGATTTGCGAATGAGACAGAATTACTTAGAACATGATAGGTATAGATAGATACTTTAGTATCTATTAGTATATTTAGTATCAGTAAGATTGATACTTTTTATTATTTTGCGAGTTTGTATTTTCTCAATAAGTTAGGAAGATTTGCATATTTGTAGTTAAGATTTTATTAGGTATAGGATTAGTTAAAATATTACATAAGTTATTAGGCTAGTAAAGATTGGTTTCTTTCTCTTGTTATTTGTACCTTCTTAATAAGTTAGTAACATTTTAGTTAGGATTTTGATAGGTTTAGGATAATTAGGATTAGTTTTGTTTTATATAATTTAAATATGGGTTTTATAATGCAACATTGGCATAAGTTTTGTTTTTATTAATCATTGAAAGTGAAATTAATTGAGTTTTGTATCGTCGAGAATTAACCAAAGAGTTAGCAAATATTTTTAAAAATGGAGTATGTTTGTTTTTATTGTTGTTCACGGAGGGAATAGTAGTTAGCATGTCTATGATTTGAAAATGAAGTGAATTTTCGAGGAAACGCGCGGTAACAAGGGGCGCAAAGGCCGCGTATGTGGATAAAAATTGCGTAGAGAACGCAAAGAGTTTAAAAAGAAATAGTATTAGCAGGCAGAAAGTGCCGAACTAAGATGTTAATGTTATTTTCGAGTTTATTGTAATTTTTTTTTTTAATCATTACATCATAGACATGCTAATTGTATCTGACCAACTGGAGGGTTGTGTAATACATTTGTATTATGAAATTGGTTTGTAGTATTAGTATGTTTTTTATTCGTTTTTTTTAATATTTTAATGTCGTGTATCTTCGTGTTTTTTTTGTAAGATGATGCAATAAGGAATTAGTTTTAATAATTTTGATTCTGATTATTAGTTTTAATAATTTGATTATTGATAATGTTTTTCTTTTTAACTATTTTTCTCTCTTTTTTTATTATTACGCGTACAAATGTTGGCCTCAGTTCTGCCGGGTCACCATTGTCTGGTGCTCTATTCGCGGCTTTATCCAGCCGATTCTATTAATAATAGGATTGGGATATGATTTCTTTGCATAACGATTACAACGGCTATCGCGACCAGTCTAGTTATACATCGTATGCGGCACGGTAACGAAAGGACTAGCCAACCTTCGTTAATTAGAGCAGATTGCAGGCACAAAGTGTCTTTTAGAAGTCATATCTCTGCGGGCGCAGGGACACTGGTAAGGGTTTCACTCGGTCTTGCCAAGTACGGACCTGTACCCGACGGTTGGATAAACGCTCTAGTTGTGTGCGTCATACAGCTAGAACGGCCAGTGACATCTTTTTTTTCGCTGTTTTTATTTTCGAACTAGTAGTTTTTTTTCTCTTCTTCATATTGGTCCAATTCTTATTAAATTTAATGTTTTATTATTCCTTAATATTTAGTTTTATATCATACGCGTAATTTCGTCGTTTTTACTGTTTTTATCCTATTCATCATTATTGCACCATCCACTGTGTTCGCCATTTTAATATATTCGAATAATGTTTTTTTTTATATTTATATATATCGTTGTGTCGTTTTTTTTTTATGCCGCGCGTCGCGAAAGGTTTGGTTTGGTTTACGGATAGATTTTATAGCCTATGTTACAAGGCAATGAGAGTATAGAGGGCAAATTTAAAAAGTTAATTATGTTATGGTGCCCGATTGTATATGTATCAAGTATAATAGTTTTATGTTAAATATGAAAATGATTGGATAGAAACTATTATTTTCGTCGTGTTGTTTTTTGTTTATTGATAATGTCACCGTAAATCAAACCAAACGAACGTTTGTATGGTATTATCGCGTTAGTTATACCGTCGGCGTTTTGTTAAATTTTCGTGATGCCCTTTTATGTGGACAAAATACGATTTTATTTTTATTGAAAATACTTTAATTCTGTCTCGTCAATAGTTATTGGCTCGTGTTTTTGACCGCCCAATCCTGATTAAGGGGTCCGATATGGCAAATAGAGTTAATGAAATGAGGAAATGGATAAAGGAAACAAGTATGTACGGAGTAGTAGAGATAGGGCAAAATTAATGTTCAGAATCAAGTATAAGTATGAGTTAGTTTATATAAATGAATATATAAACTGAAGGATCGTGTCGTAGCATTTACCATCCTTTTTAATTTTTTATTTTCAATAGTCCTTTTTCATTTTTTTTTGCATATGATTATACCGTAGGCAACTCGGCCGTCGGTTGACGTAGCTTTAGTCCGAGCGGCCGGGACAAGCAGTAACGCTGTCTCATGAAACGACCGGACTCGTTTCATAAGTAGTTAGATTGATATGACACGATTCATTTTTGTAGAGTAAAAGATTTCTTCGGCGTAGAAGTATATGATTGAGAAAAAAATCATTTACTTTTTTTTAAATATAATAATAATATTAGTTTAGACTTAAGATTCCCCTCCCCCTCCCTTAGATAGGTTATAGAATTAAGTTTTAGAATAGGATAGGATATATAAGAAGTTATGAGAAAGATTTTGGTTATGGAGAATAAGTTAGTCGGCATATAGAGAGTATAAATGTAAGTCTGCAGACTGATATAGGGAGCCATATCGGATTTACGTTTTTGTTTTATGCGTATATGAGTATATTATTGTTTAAAGCTGGGCCCAGTTGTCCACGAGCGAGGACCATTGAGGTGCCCGAGTCGATGGACGCGTACGGTTTCAATCGGGGAAACCGCCCTTAATCAAACCCGCAGCCGTCGAATTATTATGAGTATTTTATTAAGTGATTATAGGATTATTTGCGAAGGTACCTTCAGTGAGACTGGAATGGCGCCATAGGTCGCACGTCGCCATTTCCCCGCGAAGGGGGTAACCTTTGAGGGCCCTTGTGCCGAGCTGGGGAACTCTGGGTGTGTCCCGCTTACACAGGTGATTGTAAGTGCCATTTGTTTTTGGGTGGGCATAAGCGGTCGGTCTAGTGTTATTATGGTTGGGGCGCTGCGGGGGGAGCAAGAAGGATAACTAGATCTTAGCCCCCATCTGTGGTCTTGTATTTGGGGGGCAATCACACCAGTAGAGGCTGAATTACGGTAAACGTCGCGTCCGTAAAAGTAAACTAGTTATTTAAATAATTGATTTTTATAAATTTATAGGTATTATTGTTTTTTGTCTATTGTCATATTAGTTTCGTTTTTTTTTCTCTCAAAGTTTTTCCGCGCGTTACGCAGTAAAAGATTGTCCATATCATCGGGTTCATGATTTCTGGCGAACTGATTTATAATTCGGGCTACGGTTATTCCATTAACTCTAATACTACAACCAAGAAAATAGGTGACAGCACACGCACATAGGATAAGATTGCGTTTCAAGGAAACGTGTTACGAAAAAATTGTACGAAAAACGATTGTACTTCGAATATTTTTTTTTTATTAAGTTTTTGTCTTTTGTTAGTCTGTGTTATATAACTACTTTTTTTTCTGAGTCTGGTCTTGTTTTTCTTTTTTTTTCTGAATTTGCTGAGTACAGTTTTTCCCAACACGGTTTCTTTGAGAACGAAATAGGTTAAGATAGTCTTAGGCAAACGGACTTATTTTTGTATTGTAATTTTTGTGTTACTGAAGGATTTTGTTTTCGTTTTTTTTGTATTAAGGATGTTAATGTATTTTTTATCAGACCCGTGTATATGTAAGTTTATGTTTACTAGCTACTACGTGTTTTGAGTTTGTAAACAAAGGGGGAATAGCTTACCAGGATTCTAGGAATATCTGACCGGAACCACAACGCCTAAAGGATGGCCAGCACGCAACCACAACTACAATCATCGTCTAGCAGCCAAGGCTCACACTTGAGCAAAGCCAACCAAGTTAAACTAGCCAACCCAAAGACGAGGACCAAAGGGCAAAACAGGACCCTAGGAAAAACACCGGAACAACCCGGAAAAAACCAGGAGAGGGCAATAATTTCAACTTTGAATTTAAGAGCCGAGGCCGACTCTACTGTGACAGGGGGGCGTGTAACGACAATCGGCATTGTCGTCAAAAGGGTTGCATAACCACCAGTGCAATGACGCTCCCCCACCACGCCCAATAGGGATGCCAATATAAGGTCCAGTCTGGGGTTGAAAAAAGAGCATTAAGAATTGTATCATCCTCTGAGGAGGTCAGTGTATATTGGTGTGTGTCAGTGTGTATTGGCTTTGTGTATAGTGGTGTGTGTGTTGTGCCAGGAGAGGAGAACCCGTTCCAGTAAAGGTCAGATGCATTATTGGTTTTATAAACTATTCCCTCCGTTCCGTTATCGTTACTCCGTTGATACCGTTTAACGTTAGTAATTAATAAAGATTTGTGAGTACGTTAGGTTTTAGGCAAAGGGCATGACAGTACGTAGGTATTGTCATGCCGTTACACCTGTAATGATAGTAATGATTAAATAAGCTAAAAGTACATTCTGTTTCATTCGCGTAGTTAGTTGGCTTTTCCACAGGTAATTACAGGGTGGTTATAGAAGTCGGGTTAAGGAGTTGGTGTAACCCTTTCGTTGGGGATGCAACGCTAGATGTAATATTTGGTAGTCGTTGCATATCCCCTAAGAAAGGGGAGTATCAACCCTAATTCGTCACAATATTCGTCACAATATTAGTTATTAATATTAACTAATTAAGCGTTGGGCCATAACTTCGCAAATTCTCAATATGTTGTCAGCGACACGCAATTTAAACAACTGCCGTTCTTACTTATGTAAAATGATTTATATATAATAAAGAAAGAATTATATCTCATCGATTATTATTATGTTTGAAAATGATTGATATCGAATTCGATGTACTAACGAGCACATAAACGCATAATAACTTTTGTTAAAAATTTAGGTATTTTATTAATGTAAATAAGTACTTTACTCCTGAAAATCGCAACATAACATACACAATAAAAATAAATATATAGATACATATATAAATTAAATATACAATAATTACTTTTTACTATTCTAATATGTAATTATTACAAAAAACAATTTTACAATATATAATAATTACAAAACATACTTAATAATTTAAAAGATAAGAGCAAAATATACATTTTCAAATTACAAAATCAATTTTTGTTTTGTGTTTTCTCCCAAAACGCGTTACTACATCATCGACGTTAATTGGTATATTTTTATATACATGGAGAAGTGCCAGTCCTGTCAAATGATCTTTCGCCATTGAAGATCTTATCCATGTTTTAATTCTACGCAACGTAGAGAAAGACCTTTCTGCTGACAAGTAACCATAATTTGTAAAAATTTCCTTATCTTAGGATATCAATATCACAATTTGTGATAACCTCAGATATTGACTTTTACCATCCACAGCCTATATTCATTTACAATAATAGATACTGGATTATTATCTAGTAACAGTTTATAGTCGCTAGCTAGATATCTTACAGTTTCTATGACTTTATTGTTAAATTCGGTCTTTGGCATAAAAGCATTCGGCTTAAATAAATTAAGTATATCATGAGACAAGCGATCCTGGAAGCGGTCGCTGATTATTGAATCTGAAATAGTAATATAAACAGCTCTGCGGAAGTAATCTTCAGCAGACTCAGCACGTTGATTATTGGCTCTACGTATCTGTTTTGATACTAATCTCTGACAGTTAATTTCTATATCTAATTGCTCAGGTACTTCTGTAGATTTTTAAAATAGCTGTTGGAAGATTACGTCCACATCTCCTCTTATATTTTTTATAACGCTTATTGTTAGTGTATGATTAAAAGAATCTGTTGATTTTTCAAATCGATCGAGCTCGATTGCAGTATTCTACTTAAAGATACTAAAGAATAAGAAGTAAGTTACCATGATTGTAGTGCTTAAATTAATAAATTTGTGAGAATAATAAATATACACACACACACAAAGTAAGAAATTACTGAAACAGGTGGAGGATATAATATAATCAGAACTGCCCGTAATGTTTGCAGCAAGCAATTTGCATCATTGGCAGTTTCAATTTCTTGCCAAGCAGAAATCTTTTCCAGGGCGCTTCAAACTTCAATTAAGTTGTCTCCTTGAATAACTCTGATCACTTTTTCCAACTTTTTACTAATGTATGTATTATTAATTATAACTATAATTGGTGTGGCCTTGGTTCGATCAGTAGACCACACGGATGGCTGGTATTCGTGGACTGTATATGAAAACTAAAAACGTTCTTCTTCTATGATAATAACAAACTAAAAAATGACCTCACTTTAAAAGGAAACTCAACAAAACTTCTAAACTCGACTGACTTGGAAGGAAACTCGAAACTGAACCAAAGAAAGAAAGCAAGCTGTAAGCGTACTGATAACGCACTGGAATCGAATTGAATACGGAACTAGATAGAACCCGAACTGAAAATGCACTGGAAGCGAAGTGAACTGGAAATCAACTCGAATAGAATCCACATGTCGGAAGTCATAGGTCAAAGTTTTGGAAGGAAAGAGACAGGTAGTCTGGATTAGACAGGAACAAATCGGTTGACATATTGTAACCCCGAGATGGCGCCTATATTATTATTATCGACGCATGTAATAGCCATAGTGGCGTCACCAATAATTAATAAATATTTGTGATTTGCACTATTTCACTATAACTTCGAACATATTTCGACACCGTGGATGATGCCGGTTAGTACCGATGTACTATGACAAATGTAATAATACTTGATTGTAGGTTAAGGATTTTTATGTCAAACAAAGAAAATGAAAAATAAATGAGATTTAATTGAATAATTATTATAATTTAATTATTTTTACCATAAAAATTAGCTTTTAAATATTGGCCACGCCTACAACTGTCCACACCAAATCACTGTCTGAAGGTGACAAATCACGCCCCAAAATGCCAATAAAAGGAAATTGGTTTTTGTGTGGAAAACATAACCTGAAAGATATTGACTGCTCAATAATAGATATCAAATATATTAATTTTAAACAACATTGTATTTTCATTTGGAAGAGTCTTGCATGTCAATCCACCACATAAAAAGCATAACTCGTGTTGTTTTAGTAAATCTAGAATATAGTTTGAAAGTGATTTTTTTTAATTCATAGAGGATAAGATATTAAATTGTGAATTGCCACTATGTAATATATATAATTTCATTCGTGAATTTCTTGTTAAGCGAAAATAAATCTTAATGATGTGTACGTTGGTAAATCAGTTCAAGTTCAGTTTTCCAAATTACTATTATTATTTATTGTACTATACTACCATTATTTAATGTATTGTTAATGGTAAAGCATCAGTTGTTTTCTTGAATTCTAAATTTTCTTCGAAATTAATCTCTGAATATGTAAAATTAGTTAAAATGTATTGGACCCATGAGAAGATATTAGAATAACAGTTTGTCTATAGAAGTGTTATTAATAGAATGAATTGATGATTACGTTGATGAAACCAAAGATAATGGGCTATTAAATTAAAGAAACAACATTGTTATTAATTATACTTTGGCAGTTATAAAAATAATTTTACAGATATGATTGATTTAATTTATTAGCATTAACTAATGAATGATAATATAATAATCTCGATTTGTGATTATAATGGCCAGATTAAGAACAATTAAGTTTATTGACAGTCTTAGATTTAAATATATAAATATGAAAATTATAAGCAAAAAGTTCAATCTTTGTTATAAGATACATTTATTTTAATTGAAACAACATGGACATAAAACGTGTCATGGAAGAAATTAATCTGGCATCAGGCAATTACCTAATCTGAAGATGTAGTGCACTGTATTTTTACTACAATTCTGGCATTAATATACACAATGATTATGATTCATATATCAAATTTTATGGCTGGATCTTTATGGCTGAAGATCATTTGCCATCATTGTAATGGAAATAATTTGATTGTATTAATGTATCAGACTATTTGAAACATGGGTTTTTTATGCAATCCTGCCAAGCTCTTATTCTAGTCAAAGACATTCATATAAATCAATACAATATCAATAGTTTTCGGACAAATATGAGTGTAACCTATCTGGAGTGTTATTTTGAATGACATTGCTCATTTAATATATTTTCTGTAATGTTGAATTTATTTGGATACTACCAATATTTGAGCATAGTCAGCATCATATGTTAAATAAATTGATAGCCTTAGTTTGGGCGAAGAAGGATATTTGACGCAATCAAAGATTTAGTTGAGATATTTGAAAAAGGTTTTGATCTTTCAGGCCTTTATACATACACTACCAATCAGGATCATTGTTTCATATCTTACGGATTTCAATAATGCCTTAACATCTTCATGAGATACAAATATTTACATCACTGATCATAATGCTGATTACCGTTAACGAAATAAAGAAAATAGAGCTATGTATTGAACAAATAAAATATACTTCATATGAATAATTGATAGATCATGAAATAAAATTAAATAATGGCAGATATGACACATAACATAATCATGTTCAAATAATTTTATGTGCCAAATATTAAAAAAAATGCACTTATATGATCTATTGACAAAGAAAATTAATCAAATTCGTGCGAAGATTCGATTGTGATGATTACAAAATCTTTTGACCATCACCAGAATTACATGATCTCTGCTGTCCAATCCTTACAAAATTATTTGTTATTTGATATATAATATATATCATCAAATTTATGAAAATTTGTGAATATATAAAGGAAATGGAGACAAGCAGAATTGATATTATATAAAAATAATAAGATTGATTGAAATCAATTCGTAATCATTTGACGATATCTGTAATCGATATTAACAACCATAATAGTTAGAAAGATTAAGTAATTCTTAGAGTATAATAAATTACTATTACAGAAAAATACATTTAACTAATTTTAAATATTCAATAAGCAACAGAACATGTAACCGGTAAGGTATATTTTTTCTTTGCATTTGATCAATATTTATAATTGGAAAACTATACTCACTCAAATACAAATAAATAAACAAATTTATGTGTTTCATTGTAGTGAATGTGAAATTATATAAACCAATTAATAATAATACAGTTTGACAATATAGTAATGATGACACTCATATTTACATTACTATTTACTACTATATTTAACATGTAAATTTTTAAGGTCACATAAGATTTATTTTTGACCATACTATATTCTCAACAATTTGAATTAAGTTTCTCTTTTTATATTATATAAATTAGAAACGAAAATATTTGATCGATATTTTCTGGTTTGATATACATATCAATATTTGTTATTTTCGAATTTTAGATTCATATTTAATCAAAACATGCTTTTTATGACGTTGCTTGTATCATGTATTAAACTCTATTCGAATATTTTACTTTTCAAATGTAAACTATTGAGAAATGTTAAAAAAAGGATTCGGCTTCGGTGTCTTTCAGATCATTTCACGATTTCTCATAAACAAATTACGTATATCAAGTTATGTTTTCGGAACAATACAGCTTCAGAGTTTCAATGGAAAGTTTTTTCAATGAAAATTTACAATGGTCGTTTTGGTTAAACGGTTTGTCTCCTTCCTCAACAATTTTTTGGCAAGACTTTTAAATCGTCACTTTTAGTAACCAAGTAATTCAAAGAATAAAGAGGAAGTAATCGATTTTTTATATTGTATTTTTAAATTCTCAACCGGTTTTACATTTTGTATATGTGTCTAGTAGTGTGATTATACAAATGCGGTCATTCTCCAATGCTCTCCAATTTATCTACTTTCCACGTCCAAAGTTCTTTAAACACACCATGATCGGATGAGAACTAGTGTTCAGTTAAAACTCGAGTTTATGTCTAGGTTGAAAAAACTTAAAATATAAATGAATAGTTCGAGAGAGGCTTCTATGGATTATCATTGCTTCTGCGATTACGATCGGAATTTTTTTTCGATATAATAAACATTATTTTATTATGTAAACATTGTTATTACATTTTAAACATATATAAAAACTTATAATAAAGTATTGAATATATCGCTATTTATCATATATTCCTTGTAATTGCTTCTAGCCTTTTTCCCCACTAGGGCAGCTGACAACCATATAATTTCATGTGTTTTATTTTGTCGAACGTAATATATTTTAAAACACCGTAAGCGCCATTAATTAGCCCGTCTACATCAATATCAATATAGCTCGTTTCCTGCACTTTTATGTTAATGTTACTGTTTTTTTCTTAATCAATTAAAAATTAGTTTTCACTTTGTCGATTTCTATTGAAAATCCATGATCGGCTGTCAAGATTATTAATAGATTTTTATTTTGATTAATTTTAATTTATTGCATCCTGCTACGTTGTCATTTGGTTTCTACAACCATACTGTTGTTTCTGGAACCTTTTCCTCTGGTTCTTATTTATGTTATATCATCATTTTTATTTCCGACAAATTATTTACTGCATTTATAAACACTAATAATCTTTTTGTCTTACTATCTCCGGTAATTAAAAATATCAAATACATTTCACAATAGATTATTTATTTATTTATTTATTTGTTTATTTATTTATTCAACGCTCAAGGCAATAATATTATATAGTTACATTTGAAGTGTACAAATTATAAGAGATAATAAGTGAGAAAATTAGAGTATTAAGAGTTCATAGATATAACATTAAGAATATATAACATTAAATAAAAACTAATAAAATAAAACATTTAATAAACTATAAATCATTATTTTAAGACAGTCTTTTAAGGATAATTTTCTGGCTTGATTTTTTATATTTGTCACCGACAGACCAAAGATATCAGTCTCAGAGGCAAATTCATTTATTATTATTGATATTCTGAACATGGGTGCGCGTGAAACAAATTTGGTTTTAACTCTAGGTATTTCCAAAGTTCTATTGTAACGTAACATAACGTTAGGTACGACAAATTTGAAGCGTTTGAGTTCTGGGTATTTTCTTCTAGCATCGAGTGGCGCAATGTTAAGATGTTTGTACATTTGGGACCGACTTATCTAAAAATTATTCTTGCATCTGCGGAATCTTACATGATTGACAATTTATTTCTGGATAGATTCAATTCTGTCAATCTTATATTGTTAAATCGGGTCCCAAATTATAAACCCATACTCTTATATTGGTCTAACTAAGGTATCAAATAGTACACTCAGGGTAGCATCATTTTGAAAATCTCCACTGTTTCTGAGCAGACCACCGAGTATACAATTTGCCCTTGACACAATATTGTTCAAGTGAATGCTAGCTTTCTATCTATATATTTCCAAATCACGGATACCATCCACTTGCGGAAGTACTTCTTCTGCTATGAAGTATCGATGATTAGAGTAGCTTTCACTGCCGCTGCAAAATAACTGCGCATTTACTCACATTCAATTTAAATTTATTTATTTCACACCATCTAGATAAACTATTTAAGTCTTCCTGGAACGCACACAAATTTCCTTACACACAAACCTTCGTTCCTTATGCCTCTGTTTATTTTAGAGTCATCCGCAAATAAAGAAAACTCCGACGAGAAACCATTGCTAAATGTCATTCACAAATATACAAAATAGCAACGGTCCAAGCTGAGAGTTCTTGCGGCACTCCTGAAGATTGATGTCATTTTCTGTATATCTCATATTTTCATCTGATATGGAGTCTTCGCGCGTAGTTTTCTACCTCTCAAATAGGATTCAAACCAATTATTTAACCGGCCAAAGCCCGGATTATGATTAAAGAATGGAGCTATTTTATTATGGCGGACACTTCATATGCCATATACCAGAGGCAATTACTTCAACCGGCCAACTGTTAATACTAATATCCAATCAAAAGATTTATTACTTCTTTTAACTTGCCATAATCGAGTATCAACACCGTCAATTATTAAAGTTTAGCTCTTGATAATTATTTGCGTATGTAGTTTGTGACATCGATTAGTACTAAATTAACACCGAATTGTTTACATGGTAACGTGATCACAGAATGCAACTTCGCGAAATTGATAAGGAATGCAGCTTTTCTTGACGGTAGTAATACTATTATCTAAATTCCGTCAGAGGGAAGCTTATCGAAATATTTTGTTATAGTTAGATTGTTATAGTGTATTCTGCAATCTTTTCCCTACACATGCCGATTTGCTTGAAATATTTGAAAGGTTATTTTTCCCATTTTAAACACACAATATATGCAATATAAACTCCCGATGCTTAATATTTTAATCGTTGGACCATTTCATTGAATTTTTTTCGGCGGGGCATGCATATCGTTTTTCTACTTATCGTAACTCATTTCGCCAAAGGATGACTAATATTATTTTCTCTCTATATTAATTAGCCGGGCCTTGATATAATTTATATCACATATATCTTATTATAACAGACATTTGGCGGTTCAATATTTCTAATTTATCATTCTGATCGAAATCGTAATCTATTTCCAATGATTTCTTGTTCCTATTTTCATATTTTTTGGCATAATCAGCCAGACAAACATACCTTTAACTTTTATGCAGTTTACTATATTTAGTCATTAAATTATCTATATATATATATATATATATATATATATATATATATATATATATTTCCGTAGAATCCATATTTAAGTCTTTTAACTCGTCAATCTATTTCAGCATCAATACTCGTATACTCGTTGGCCGAATATTCATGCAGATAGTTTTTCTATACTGTTTAGAAAAAAGCGACATAAGAACGTGAATTAAATTACTATTAAAATTTGTTATTTTTTTTTTTTGTTGTCTCACAAAATTTTTCCTTCATACTTTTATTATTGTTGTCGCAATCCTCGGCTGCTTCTCTTAAAAGCTTAGATAATTTCCCTCTATCTTACTAATATAATTAGTAATATAGCTTATTACCGCATATTCATCTGTTATAATCTGAAGATAA
>NW_020536424.1:109567-131899 GCF_003426905.1 Ctenocephalides felis | reverse complement strand
TTGTATAATGAAAGACAATTATTGCAAGTAAAGTGAGTTCAACTTCTGTCTGAAATAAATAATTCGTAGACACATTTTTTATAAAGATCGCACTGCATACAACCTTCATATAAATCGATGTCAGAAGAATTCCTCATCAAAGTTGTAATATCTATTGATTGGATTTATCTGCAAAACTGATTTCTCTAACTTAATTATGTATTTATTTACTAAGTTCTTATTGTTTACACCTCGCGAGTATAAAGGTTTAGATGGTCTTTTTACCGCAACCACGTGTAAGCTGTTCTAGAGCAACTTAAAAACATCGATACATCTTTAAAACAATTAAATAAGGTATATTTGAAAAATTATATTTAGGTAGGTATCATAAACTGCAAAAACCGTACTCAAAAAGAAAAAGACTAACAACGAAAAATATACTTTTACTAAAAAAATGACAATTGGCTTTTTATTTCGTGATAGCAAAGTTGACGTTCTAAGGCGATGGCTACACATCTTTTCCTCTCTACTTTCAAATAATGTTGTTAAAACAAATCACTTCACTTGTTTTTGAGATAATGGTGGTAAACCTTTCTACCTGCTAACCTTTAATCCCCTTTCTACGCTAAATATATACTTGCCTAACGATCAAAACTTACAAAAAAATATTTATTAAAAAAATGCATCTTCAATGTGTGTTTAGGAATATTTGAATCAAAAATTATTATTCATATTATTTAAAGAGAATGTGCAATGTGGAACGTGCAATGTCTGAATAAAAACATATTTAAGGGGCGTCCATTAATCACGTGATCAATTTTTTAAGGATATTTGGACCTCCCGCCTTTCCGTTGGTAATATTAAAAATTAGCCCCCTCCCCCACCAAACATCGGGTTGTATTTTTAGTTACGAGAAAAAGTTGTAATTTTTTTTATTGTCTTTGAAAATGGTTGAATTATTTAAAAAAAACGGGTAAAAAAACACACGTGATATGTTACTATACCCCTTCTTCCTCTACGTGATATTTCGTGATTTTTTGTCAACCCCGCCTTTTCCCTAAAAACCTCACATGATTAATAGATGTTCCCTTCTTCAATCCATATATTTGCTTAACATTTTTAAATATTTACCTTAATATTTTTAAATGTCTACACGTTTTGCACTATTTCCAAATAGGACATTTTTAATTTTGAACTATATTTTGGTCGCATTATTAATTTTCAATTTCCAACACAATTTAGTTCAATGGTTTCAACAAAAGTAACAATATTTTCTTTTTTCAGATATTTTCCATAAATTTTAATTGACAATAATCATGAACACACTTTAATATTTAAATATCCACGTTCTAGATCCTCCCCCCACGAAGTATTAGGCATTACATCACAGCAGTTTCCGTGAGAACCAGGAGCAAGAGCAAAGCGGAGGTTTTAGTCGGTATTATACCCAGGCGGTATTGAGTCCGATATACCCAGACAAAACACCAGTTTGCGATGCATAAAGGCAAATATTTATTCAAATATAGATTAACCAAAATGTCAGTATAAAAAAAAATTAAATTCAAACAACATATACAAAAGGCAAAAAAAAGTTTGAGGACAACAAAATTCTACAAACGATTCAATAACATGTACTTTTTTCTCCGTTAACTTTGTATAATTAAAAAGTTAACATAACATCATGTTAATTTTAAGTTCTAAAATTTTTTTACCAAAACGAAAACCCAAAATAGTTACATCAACTCTTCAGCCGTCGCCCTGCGTCGCCCTGCGTCGCCTGCAAGCGACGCGGTGTCATCTGCAACCCCTGATGAGTTGACGGCGCGGGACTCGAGCGAACGTGGCATGCGACGCGTGACCGGACTCACAAACCGGGCTTTACAAATCACACGATACGCGCTTTGATTCAGTTGCGGTGCCGTCAAAATCAACAAAACTACTAACGTATAGTAGTATTGTTCTGTATAGTATAGTGATATTTGTTTTAGATTATGCCACAGATGCAATATCGAAAAATGGAAGCATTTTTTGTTTGTTTAGTGATAATAAAAACCGCTTTTCGCATTCGAGTATTTGTTCTACACAATGCCTAAGCTGATATATTGAATGATCCTAGCTGGTCAATAAAGGAAGTCGGATGCCAGATATAAAACAATGACGCAGCTTTATAGAATAGGAAATAGATTTTTTGACAGCATGACCGAACAGAATTTTTCGGTGAAAGTGCAAAATATTTATATAATTTTCTACAGTAAATATCATTTTTATTTCATTGGAAGTTTTAATTGGAATTGCTATAAGTAAAATTAATGATGGCGCTACAACTGTCGCCTATAGGCGACATTCGCTAATGACCTGTGTGTGCGAGTGTCTCTTAAAACAAACTGACAAACTATTTTGGTGACGGTAATAGCTCACTCAGCAGCGTTCTCGACTCACACGCTGGAGGAATTCGGTTCGAATCTCCAGCAATACCAGAATTAAAATATAAAATATTAAAGTAGATAAGAATTGTTAATTTGTAGAATACAAAAAAAAATGTATTACAAGTAAGAAGGAAAAAAGAAGTTTATTTGGAAGATGAGAAGAACATATTGAGAAACAAGAAGAAGAATGAAAATTGAATGGAATTGAAGAAAGAATATTGAATGGAAGATCAGGATATAAGAAGAGATAGTATATATATGATAAATATATAAGAAATATATATGTTAGAATAATATAGAATATGATGAAAAATAATATGAATAATATAGGTGGCTAAAAATGCTGTAAAGCCGAAGCCAATAAAATTTTTAAAAAAAGAGAAACTATTAAGATTTCTAACTTGTTACTGTGATTTTTAGTCAAGTGAAATTTTTAACCATTAACTTCCCGAAGTAGAAGTAATTTCCGACTTGCTAATTTTAGGTTTTCTCGATTTCATTCTGAATCGAATGAGACCGAATTTGAAGAAAATATACGTATGCGTATGTTTTAACATGTGTGTGAGTGTGTATAGAGCCGATTTTTTTTAACGATTTTGATAAAACTTTGTTCTAATATAGATTTCGTATTGTGAACTTAACTCATGTAAGAATCTTAAACATAAATAATACTAAAATATTCCACCTATTTTATATATGCACAAGCTTATTAGGCAAATCAACTAATAAATAAAAAAATACTACGAATTAAAAAAATTGATTCAGATTAGAATTTCACCGTGTGCCTGTGGGATTCTAATCAGAATCTATGCTAAAGCATTTATGCGTTCTGTTGTGTTTCGTAGGTAGCTACTGATTACAGTTCACATTCACTTAATTCAAACAAGTGAAAGTAAAAGAGAAATAAATGGAACAAAATGTTTTAAACGAATTAATTTTGTTTATATAATTAAATATATTATAATGATGTTTAAAAGACATTAATTAGAAATTATATTGAATATTTTTAGTGAAAGCGAATATGTTATTGTTGAAATGAACAGTTGAACACTTTATCTGATTTCAATTCTTGTTGACAAAGTCGATTATTCACGCATAACGAGAAGTTCATACAACTTGCTTAAATACTTCTTACAACTAATTATTGATAATAATTGGAAAATCTTAAAAAAATGGTATAAAATATGTGGGCGGCTTCCTGGCTCGTACAGCGGTAACAATCTTGCAAACAACTTGAAGCAGAAGTGTTAAAAAAAGATCAATATATATATATATATATATATATACATATATAAAAAAATATTCTTCAGTTTTCTTATATATTTTTTATACGAACGCTACTGTCTATATCTTTCTATATTTCCTCCTCTATAACCCCTCCCTAAGTTGATACAGTGGATCATATGTTAAAGCTGTATCAAATATTCTTTAAACATACAAGAACACAGTACAAGACAGAAATATCAAATTTCGCGTAATTGAGTTTAGGATCATTGTTATGAATTTTAAGGGACTCTTGTATTATACTCTTGAATTATGTTTTTGTTTGCATCAGAAGCAATTCAATTTGTGGGTAAAATATTGGACAAAATATATCGAATTTCATTTTAAAGTATAGAAGATACTTTGAAACACTTTGACAATATAAAACGTATCAACGTGGTACAAAACGTAAAAAAGTCGTTTTTCATATTTTCTTCAAAATGTTCAATGGCCAAGCCCAGTCCATATTCAGGACTGTATTGCAAAGTAAAATTCAGACTTTATACTAATGTAGATCAGGACAAAAAGTTTCGCATAGTAATATTTTATTCAAAAAGTAGATATTTGGAACTCCTTTCTATTACAAGTCCATTTCTCCTTGAACCAAATAAACCAAAGATGGTAAGGAAGTAACAATATTCTGAAACAAAATATAAAATCCTAATATCTTCTCAATAGTACGTAAATTTTCGAACCTTTATGGTTTCAGATAATTAAGTAAGTGAACATCCGATTGCTTTTAGTGAATTTCTCTTACCCCTAAAGCAAATTTTCCTTTAGCCAAAGTGACGTGTGTCCGTTTATGTCAGATCTTATATAGCAACCTACACGCAAGCGTTCGTGACGCTTAGTGCCACGAGTTTGGCAACAAGTCGGCCGAGATTATGCACTTAATATATACAAGGGAGTAATTGAAAGAAGTAAAACTATTCTCGGTCAGGCAATATAGGATTAAGTGATGGAAGTGATTGTACCAAATGAGATGCGTGAACTGTAGTCGGAAGTAATATCAGGTGAACATTAGGCCAAGATTTGTTTTCCTTCCGCATGAGATGTAGGCTAAAAGTTTTGCCTTGAGACAGACATGAATCTAGCATTTAGAAACTTATGGGCGATTCTGCCGTAAAATAGACCAATGTTATGGCAAGGCTATGTTACGTTCCAGTTTCCATACAAAATGCTACTAAATACTGTCAAAATGTCATGTATTTGCTTTGCGATCAGGCGTTTTACACATAAACTGCAACTTCACTTGTATGTTATCAAGCTATATCACAGAGACCAAGTTATAACAAGATAGTTTTTTGATATTTGTGCGTTTTCTAGGTTAGGTTTTCTGACTAAAATGCCTCACTGCGCAGCAACTACATTGCTTGTAGTATTTAGAACGATTTTGTATGAAAACTTCTACAAAACATAGCCTTCCCAAAACGTTGGTCTATTTTACGATAGAATCGACCACTTAGTATAGTAATACTTAACATAATTCAGAATAAAGTATTCATAATGTTGCTTCAGTTGTTCTACGTGTTTCTTTACACAATAATATTTCATGCTTTGCAACAATAGCAGCCACTAAATTTATATATTTGAACATAATATAAATCTTTAAAGTACTAAATTTATTATCATTTATATTTCGTGAGTGTTCATATCTAATTGTGTTCTAAAAAAACTTATGGTCTTCAAAGAAAATGTAGATAAGCTTGAGTAGGTAATTTCACTATACCTAGTGCCAACACTAGGTTTGTTCAAACAAGTTTGTGTATATTCATATTTGATAAATCTAAACTTAAATTCATCCATGGTATTTATGACTATCATATAAATGAAATTGACAAATATACACTAACATCAATCATTGACACTGACCATGATACAATTTCTCACAAAGGGATTATTTACTGTAAGTTATGTTTGCTTAAACTTAATTGGGATCTATTGTTAATGCATTCATTAATATTCTATAAAATAATGTATAGAAGTTGACAATTAATATAATAAGATTAATAGTGAATTAATTTATTTATGGAATAGATGAGAACTCAGATTCAGATGCGAGATTTGAATGAGGTAACAAGATGAATAAAATAAGTGAGTTCGCAATGAAAAAAAAATTAGTAATATAAGAATATTGAACATTTATTTAAAATCATGATGATATTAAATCAGAACATATACAAGAAATTTATTTGTTAAGTTATGTAATCTCATTAACTAGAAGTAATCATTAAAACAGAATAATAAATGCAATTTTTCAGAATGTTCAATAAGTTTTTAAATGTAAAGTTTTCATTGCTATAGTATTTCTAATAAAATACTTGTCTATTTTTTATCGATTCATGAAAAAATTGTATTGGCTGAACTTTTCATTGAGTATATTCCAAAAAATTGTGAGAAAATGTATTTGCCCATTGATATTCCGAAACGGACAAACGCAGCTTTTTGATATTGCAAAAGCTTTTGATCACAGTGCTTTTAGCTTTTAGCTCCATTATATGTATTGTATAGTAAGTGTAAAATGTAAAGGCAGTCTGGGACATGAAGTTACCAATTCTATGTGAATTTAGAGCTATATTAAAATTTTGTTTATCAAAATCGGATATTTTCAGCCACGTGGCATCTTTTGTTTTAATATGATTTCTATGCAAATAGAAAATAAGTCAGATAGTATATATTGTCGATCTCACAGAGATTTTTTTTAGATTATGTTTTTCATAAACATTAGGCATTTACATACAAATGTTTTTTATCTAAAATTTAAAATATTTCAGTTCCAATAGCATGAAGAATAATTAATTTAAATTACAAAAATAAATAAGTTAATGATCTTATTTATTCTTTTAATATAAATGTTTCAAATTATTTCGGATTACAGTTCGTTACAAATAAATCGCATACCTCAAAATAGAGTGATGGCATAATAGGAATAGAATGATAATTGATGGAACTGCGTAACTGAAAATGCAAATGAGATCCCACAATTCATCTGATGTTCATTTCGAATTGCACAAAACGAGGGCTTTGAATTCATTCATCGAAGCGTATCTTCAATTGAAATCTGTATTTCTGTTTAGGGATAATACAGAGAAAATATTTGGAAATGATTCGAAAAATAGATACTGAATTCAAACTACTTGATCAGTTAAGATGGCATTTTTTATAAATCATGTCTGTTGCTCTAGCAACTATTAAAACTATCGTTTATTTCAGTTAATATATTAATATATTAACACATTAGACATCAGCACATCACAAATACAGGTCATAACTTAAATAATAGTTACCAACTATCCAAATATAGTTTATATATAAACCGATTTTCTACGTTTTTTCATAATAAAATTAATTAATTTATTAATTTAAAATAATGTATACTACAAGTCAAAAACAGTAGTTGTGAATTTTTATGAAATGCATTTCCTATCCTGTCTCTGTATTTACAGATTTGTTTAGAAATCATGTTTTCAAAATAAAAGATAATTGTTATCAGTAGGTTCCTATTACTTTTTGGCATTAATAATTATTAGTTGCTATAATTTTATATAACATTAGAAAGACGATATGATTTCAATCTATGCTATCGAAAGATTACGATATATTCACTTGCGTTTATGAGATTTCTTTAAGATATCGGCTACGTGTTATTATCCATAAAACATTTTCTCTTTTGTGTACTTGAACATAAACTCATTTTTATAACACATAAAATTTATTTTTTATTTGTATTGAGTGCCGATATAAATAGATTAATATTGCCATAACCCTAATCCCCGTATTAATATTGGCGAAAGTTTATTTAATGTGCCATCATAAAACTACTGAAGCCCTGATGTGATGTGGAAATAGACCCAATATTGTATAGGTGTTAATAAAGTCCGATAAAAAGTGCCAAAAACTGTGTAAAAATATTACTTTTTATAGTACTTAATAAAAAAATCGAGAATAAAAATGATAGCAGGTTATAAGATTTTTACAGATTTATAATTTATTATGATATCGATTGTTATTGTGCACTTTTGATATCTTTTCACTGTTATAAAAAAGAGAAGAAGTTATATAGTAAATATTGATATACACGTTCAGAAAAATTGGTAGCTGCTCCTAAAAATATAATTGACTTATAAGAGCAAATATTTGTGCTTTGGTTTTATGAATTATTAAAATAAATTCACAAATATATTTAGTGATTTAAAAATGAACATTAGAAAAAAATTAATAAAATCAATAAAAAATAATCCATGATTAATAACAATTGCATTAAATATTTTTAATCAGATTATTATTAACACTTACCGCAAATTTTTCACTTATTTCTAAGAATTAGATACAATAAATAACCAATTGGAAACTAAAAATTATTTACTTCAAGTATAAAAATAAATTATACGAGTTCACTTATATACTTGATATACCAGAGTTTACGAGCTCTGATAGATAGACATTTCCGATATTTATTAAAAATAATTTATAACTCTAAACCACCTGTATCTATCTTTCCAAAAAATGTAATCGTTTTATCACACTGCCAACGCAAGCAATATGGTTATTGAATCATTCTAATCGGATGCTCCAATTAGAATTTTTCAAAAATTGTTTTGTACTATTTGTTCTGTATCGCCGAAACGACTGGACCTCCCTTTAATAAAATTTATTCACCAGGTCACCCTCTGAATATTAAATCTCAATATATGTCAAATCTAATGTTTTTTGAATCATTTAAACCGGTTAATTTGTGCTCCCGAAATCGTAGACAAAAAATTGTACCCGAACATACATACACACATACTTATAAACATACATAAACATCAACACACATACATCAATTATTTCTAACGATAAGGTATGCCTAATTGTTCAGAAGGTTTTAAAACGTAAAGATATATAAAAATTTTCATTTTTGATTTTTTGCGGTTTCTGTAACTTATCCTACGGGATGTTAAAATATTTCCGATTTTTGCAGGTTCTATAACTTACACTAAAGAAAGTTAAAAAATAATTTTGAAAATTGTGCTAGAATCATTCCTAAGATACCCAAATATAGTACATTGACCTAATCCAATGCACTGCATTGTGTTGATTAATATTTTTTACACAAGTTGTGTCATATAACTTCAAAGAACTTCTTAGATGTCAATTTCTAAAACGCAGACGTTTTACATCCAAATCACCTTTCTATCGCAGTTCCTTCATCAAAGAATGACAATATACAATTAGGAAGTGGAAGCGTTCGTCCTTAACTCGCGCTGTTTACCCAACCGCCTATACCGCCGACCGTCAACCGTCGCCCGCCTAAAACTTTGCCGTCCCGGTCGGTCGGTTTCCATTACCAGTGTAGATTACAAAGCAATCGTTATCGGTTTCTATGAAGCAATCACCAGAATTCCATTAAACGACTTTATAAAGTCCGACGGAGCAGTGATCGCAGGGCGCGCGTCACTTTGTTCTCGTCACATGAATTAGGCCCGTCCCGCCTGGTTTGACGCTGGTATAGTAGGATGTGACTTATATCCTTATACCATTTTGGAGGATAGACTGATGGTTAAATGAAAATTTACTCAATCATAAATAGTATAAAAACAATTGGTGAATTTATAAACTATTGTCTGAAATTAATACCTAACAAAATACTTCTGTTTTTTTATTTTATTGAGAGTTATTGGTATATTATTGTATTTTTTTCTGCCATTATTTTAACATTAATTATATATATATATATATATATATATATATATATATATATATATATATATTATGGTGGTCCTTAACAAGGACATTTTCGAATTTCTTTGCTCCCAAATGAATAAAAAATGAATCTCTAATAGTATTAGCTCTTAATATAAATATTTAGATAGAGCGCACGCCAATTGAAAGTTTCTGATATTTGTTATTAACATACGTCATTAAGTAAGTTCTTGCGCCATCTGTATAGTATTCGTAAACTCAAATATTATGACACATAAGAATATTTATGAACCACTTAAACTCAAATTAAATCCATGTAGGCTGTTCTACAATACTTATTCATCATTGAACCAAGATAGTTTGAGTTTCAACATCACCAGTTAAATAAATATTTTTCTGCAAAATTAATCTTGATTCCACGATGAATAGGATTTAATTAGAGGTTAAGTAGTTTATAAATATTCTTATGCGTCATAATATTTGAGTTTACGAATACCATACAGAAGGCGCCAGAATTTACTTAATAACGCTTGTTAATAACAAATATAAGAAACTTTCAATTAGCTTGCGCTCTATCTAAATATTTATATTAAGAGCTAATACTATTATAGATTCATTTTTTCATTTATTTGGAAGCATTGACACTCTTGGGAGCAAAGAATTTCTAAAATGTCCTTGTTAAGGACCACCCTAATAGAGTATATAAAACCAGTATACCTTGACGTCAAGTCAAAATTTTTCTCAAGTGGTTCACAAATTATGAGCTTTTAAGTGCAATCTAGAGCTTTGGTAAAATTTTAACCATTGTTCGGTTATTATGGTTAATATTTATTAATTTTGTTTATTTAAACTTTGAAATAAAATTTTTATAATCAAAAGCAATACACAAATTGCTCCAAGTTTTCAAGAATTAAAGCGTCAGTCAAATTTGAGAGTTTTATAAAATTTTATAAAATTTGGCGCATTTAATCATAATTGTAAAATGGTAAAATACTTGAAAATTTTATTATTGAAAAATTTGAAGTAAAAAAATAAAACTTAAAAATGACATTCTTACTAGTACATTTTACTCACAATTGATTTAATACACATATATCTTTGTAGATATTTTGAAAAGATTTTTTTAATTTTACTTCTGGTATCAAACAATTTATATCCAGTATATTGTTGTTTCTTATATACAATGAGAATATTCTGTTCTATTTTACTATATTCCATTATGCAATGTCAAAAAAAAAATCCTAAAATCTAATATAAATTTAAAAATAAAATTATATTTTAGCAAAAAGTTTTTTTTATCCACAACTATGTACGCGTTACTACATTTTATTTGAATCAGTAAAAATATTTTTGATTGTTTGTATTTTGATGACGCACCTGTATTATATTTGATTACCTTTTTGTTATTTTTAAAAATTCTTTTACTAATTTTACTTTTTCTAAACAATTGAGCATTATTGTAGTATTATCTGTTGGCTTCTTTTCCTAATTTATTAAAATATTAATAAACTTGAACCTTGAATTTTTATTTATGAAATGATTATAAATAATTCCAGAATACTAATTACTAGATCGTTACATTATATAACTTTAATCTAAGTTTTATTGAAGTATTATGCATTTTAAAGTCGTTTGGCATTAATTAATTGAATAATTTATTAAATAATTAAATAAAAATAATAATATAAAGTAATAATCGCGGCTCTAAAATGGACTTAAGTGAAATTGATGTATAAATTGCTGTGAGTAAATGACTACTACAAACTACCCTTCCTATGGCCTCCCGTCTTTAGTCTATCACATACAGATCCGGTACTAATTACACCCACCCCTAGCGAAAGCAAAGCGAACAGACTTTGCCAGAGACATCATTGTCTCATCAACGGAAAACGATCAGGAAGGGAGAAACTCGTATTTTTGTATTGTACTTCAATTTCCAGACAAAAGATGATTTTTTAATTCCGATGAAAATAATTAAAAGCTTTTGAAACTAAAATTAATGAAAAGTTGTAGCAAATCTTTGTTTTTTATTTCAAAGACTTTGAATGAAAATTGAAAAAAAAAGTAATTAAAACCATGCAGAACACTTTAAATTTCAGATTTATTGTGTTGATTTTATATAGTTTATTAAAAGTTCATTAATGCGATTTAATTAGCCTTTTCTAGCATTTACGATTTATGTAAGTAAAAAAGTATGTGAAAAAATTAAGGTATAATTACAGTAGTATGAAATATAGATATATTTTAATAAATTAGAAAAATGAACCGAACATCGCTTAATATTGTAAAAGCTAAGATAACATTAAGATAGTTCATAACAAGTATCCGTAATTTAATAATCAGTAGTTTATATTTTACCAGCGGAAATCGATCAACGTTTTGCTGAATTATAGATATGAATAAAATATAGATAAAACAAAAATGCGATTCTGTTACATCGAGTTATTAATATAGAAAATAACTCGCATATCTTTTGTGATTCGTTGATGAGCTGCATTAGAAGCATCATCGACAGAAATATCGCATTCAGTATCCGAATATATGATATAAGCTTATTTTGCAGTAATTATACTATAACCAAACATACATCACAACATATAGGACATATCAAATAAACAGCTATCGACATATGTGCAGAAAATTTCCCAGTTAATGCATAAATATAAGAATATATTTATTTCCTTTTTTAAATGAAAAAAATCCATTATCTCCGCATTCCCCATAGAAAACAAACATATTATGTCTTGTTTTTAATTAAAAGAGATTTCTAGAACTGAAAGCTACATTATTTACTTAAGGCGAAATACAAATTTCATGAATACGTGCATTTTTACAAAGATTGCACCTTGATGGAGCTGGAGTAACTATTAATTTATCTCTAGTGAAATTCCTTGTTTAACTTAATACACTCTTTTATTTACTATTATCTTATAATTTAAACCATTTCCAGGCGCAGAAGTGCAGTTAGTCCTTCTTATTCCAATCACATGTAAGTTTTAATACAGATCATATAAAATATCTGTCAAATATAAGATAAAACTAGAAAAATCCGTTCAATGAATTTTTTAACTTTCCGTAGGGTAAGTTATTATAATTGTCCAAAAATCTAAAATGAAAATTTTTACATATCTTCAAGATTCAGAGGTTTCTGAACATTTTGATATAACTAAACATTACTTACTTACTTCAAATAAATAATTTTAACTTTGTAATTCTGTTCATATAATGCTTATAAATGTTAGACAATGTCTTTTATAAACTTCCCGTAGGGTAAGTTATAGTAATGAGCCAAAAATCGAAAATGAACGTTTTGCATATCTTCACGTTTCAGAGTTTCTGAACATTTTGGCATATCTCAGAATAAATGGATGTGTGTGTGTTATGTGTGTATGTGTGTGTGTATATGAATGTGTAGAGACCATTTTTCGTCAACGATTTCGGGCGTACGGATAAACCGATTTGAATGATCCAAAAAACATTCGATTCGTAATGATGGGAAGAAGTGGTGATAAGATTTTGGCAGAGGCAAACCCAGCCGTTTCAGAGATATAGAGCTAAATGTGCAAAAAATTGCTGTTTATGAGAAAACTAAGCATCCAATTTGAATGTTTTAAAAAAAATTTTGTTTGTGTTGACGAAATGATCTGCCTTAAGAGACGATACCCTACACCACTAGTTTCTGACGGAATGACAAGAAAATTCATCTTTTTTTATAGAAACCTAATATGTCTTAAGCAAACACAGTTATGATCTAGGCTTATAATGAAACGCTTAATATATCTCAAAAAACCTGCATCACGTATTATATATAATCATTCTCGGAGACAATCTTCTTCTATCCCAAGTGCAAAAACGTAATAACGTTTCTACAAAAGTAATATGTAGCTCATCGCCAAGCACTCGGCCGATAATAACAAGAGGGATACTAAACTCAGCTGAACTCATCTCGATGTTTACTTTCCTGATCGCCAATCTCCCCTATACCATCACAATGACTAGTTTATTTTAGCGCCGCCCGAAACAAAAGTTATAATGGCCCCGGAGGCGAAAAGAGACGAAATATAAAAGGGTTTATTGTGTAAGGGATGAATGGAGTGCATTGTTATTTTTAAAGCTGTCAAACACTTATCATACACATCATTTCAGAGAGCGTTGTTGTAATAATAAAGACTGACTCGCTTAATTAGTGGCTACGTCGAAATTATTGGAAAAAAACGATACTGATTTTCACGTTTGATGATTTCATTGTCTCCAAGACCTTCGACGTTAAGTGAATAAAACTAGCGCACGTGTCTTTCGTGATTAATTGTTAATCTGTATTAGATACATCACCGAGAGAAATATACCATTTAGCATCGCAACTCGATAAGTATACCAGTATTTTTTGTTTATTTTTCAGAAAATTTTCAGCTTTCAGTAAATATACTGTGAAAACCAAACAACATACCTTACAGCACATGACATATTGGATGTATGGTTAATGAATGCTTAACAATTACACACACAGATATATATATATATATATATATATACTAGATGACCCGACAGACGTTGTCCAGTACCCACGTCTACAATTTAAGTTCCAATTTTTTTAATAGCCTATCCTATACTTCTTAATATTCTATTCAATGTACTTCCATTTATGGTCTTAGCATAAGCTATATACGTATTCGAAACTGCGGTTTTTTGCTCAGTATAATAAATTCAGAAAAAATAATTATAGCATCTACGGTAAAAGGCAATATCACCTTTGTTATTTCTAACCAATACAATTGCTTCAATAATTTATATAATATATAATAGTCTATAATTTTTATAATTGCTTACACTATATTAGTTGCTTTTTGGCAATTACAATTTCTTAATAATAATGTAATAAACATTATTAATTTAGTTAAAAGCTAAGGTGAATTAATTTGTAAAATCTAGTTCATATGGCACTGTTAAATCTAATATCATAAACTTGCTAAATATTTCATATCCAATTCCAAACAAATGAATTTTTGACACATGAAACAAAATTCTAAATCATTTTTTCATTAAGTAGAAATATTCTTTTGTATTTAAATAATTTAGTAAAGTAAAGCAAAATGCTACATGTATAAATTTTAAAAAATAATGTATATGCAATTTTGGACGTATTGTGTTTAATAAACTATCTTATATAATTTCATCTGCCAACATATATTGTATCTTATATTGTTTTAATTTCTGGCACATCTTAGCTAGTTTTCGGCAATAATATTGTAGATATTACATTTTTCTTATGTATAATCATGATAATGGATATTATATACTAATATTGCCTAGACTTGCTTAAACTAAATTCAAATTTCAAGTGAATCAACATTTTTGACAGATGACAGTTCTCATGTGCCGAAATTTTTTCAATGTCGAACAATGATATGTTGTTTTCTGCATTTTTTTCTATTTATTTCTACAATAATGCTATAGTTTTAAAAGTCCCCACATCTTTTTTTTTCCTCGATAAACTCTAAAAAGATTTATTAAAATCCAAATAACCGTTTAGAAGGAGTATCAACTCATGCATCGTTACAGAAGAATTTTATATATAAGAATATATACCAATAGGAAGTGTTAACTATAATTACAGAGAGTTGACAAATTGGTATGGAAATTAACACTTTATGCATATATCTTTGAATTATTTTGCTTGCATAAATATTCAATAAAATCCAGTGAATAGTTACTTACATAATTTCAAGAATAATTTACGTTTACATTCTCAAATACATCAATTGCGCTGTACAGCAAGTGCCTGGATATGCGCCAATTGGCTTAATTAACAAGTTTTAGTTACCACTTCGTTGAGAATAAATTTCTATTTGGACTACTGCGAATTGGAAATAAATTACAGGATAGATAAATTGTTTTGTTTGAAATTGGTAGCTAGAATTGATACAATAAATAAACTTGCTAGTTTCGAATAGTTCGGAGTCTATAAATCTGTTCATAATCAGATCAATCTCATTTTTCTAATTACACCTTTGTCGAAGAAGTAGTTCCCAACAAGATGTATAAAAGATTGAAGAGTCTGTATTAACAAATATTACTCAGTATAGGTTTCTGTATTATCTATTTACTGGTTGGTTGGAATTGTTATTTATTATTTTTCTCGAATATTAAAATTATTACGAAACGCCAAAAATCTTGACAAATTACTAATGTCAATAAAGTTGAGAAGCCTTAATATATAAAACGAAACGAAAACGGGTAATTATAAAAAAGTTAGTAAGACTAAAAATTACGAGTTTTAAAATCACTACAATGTTCATTGCTTACATATGCTAAATTAAATATTTGGGATGGTTTTTATCTAATGCATGTTGATATGGTGAGGATGATGGTTATATAATTACCAAATAAATAATAAAATAAATAAGATCATAAATAGAAGAAAATTGCTCTAGAATTTATGTTCTCTGGCTAAAACAAATATTCAAACATTTTATTTTCATACAAAATATTTGTTCAATTTGTTTATAATACCTTAAAGTTCATATATATGTACTAACAACCATGCACTAGCAATAAGAATTTTCCTGTAACTGGTCATCGGTCCAGAAATTTTTCGAAATCGTTCCAGACATCATTTGGCAGGGTGCAAACTGCAGAAAGTAGATTTACGAACATGAAAAGCAGCCAACACCGAATGGAAACCATAATGTAGTAATTGAATTTAAATATTAATGAGTTATTCATTTGTTTAATGTAAGTACGATGGTCGACGGTCGGCCGTCGGCGCGCCGAGATGCATCCCTATCCGCCTTAAATCGATGCGTGTTTGCATACGCCGCGATATGGTTAATGGGCTGAATTTTATATGCAGAAATAAAAGCAATTTAAATCGAATTAGGGGGACAAAAAATATATGATTACTCTTTCTTTGGCTACAGTCTGCTGTGGAGTAATTAGGTTTGGTAACAGAATATGAATTCCTATCGTACTATTTTGTAAGAATTATTTTGAATATAATTTAATTCGAGTTATAATTTACCCTTATCCTTGCCATATTGAATAACAAATTTTACTCAGTCACCTAAAAGTTAAGGATATTAGGTGGTATGTATGAAACATTCGATTCCTATTGTTGGGGTTGTACGTGCTCAATAGTTTTTGGGAAAGGCGAGTCCAGCCGTTTCGAAGATAAGCAAAAAGTGCAAGAAACACCAATTGAAATGTATGAGTAATTGATTAAATTTTTGGGAAGGCAGGTTCAGCAGCTTCGGAGATTCAACAAATAAAAGTTTTTAAAAAATGCCATAAATAAACAAAAAAAACAGCACATAAGTATAGAAACAAGCTCATCAGTCACCCAAATTCATTAGCAAACTCCTTGATAACAGAGAACTATCCAAGAAGATTAAAAAGAAAAACGCCACTGGATTTAAGTCATCAACTCTCCTGATAAAAAATGGAAATAACTAGTCATTATTCATAAGAAAATATTTTATGAGGAAGTTTATATTATATAATTATCAATAAAATATTGTTAATATTATATCGAATGGGAAAACAACTACAAAGTTGTTTTTCCAACATGTCTCTTTAGTATACAATATCCCTTTACTGCCGACTATTGTAAATCCTCAAATTTAATAAATGTCCTTAACTGGACAGTTGTAAAGAGAATTATAAAAAAATGCATATGGTTAAAATTATTATTAGACATATACACATCAAACTATCAGATAATTATAAAGATTTTCATACGAACTTTTTTTAGGGTTACGTACGAAAATATGCATTTGAACCGACTTGAATGGGATCCAAATTTTCAAAAAAGCGTTTTTTTCTTTTTAATTTTTTGAAAAATCTTAGCTCTTTATTATATTATATTTGTAGTCTAATTGTTTTTATAATAAACAGATATTTTAGTTCTCTATGAATTAAGTTAAAGGGCTTTTCTCGTCTTAATTCTGACACAACTTATGAAAATATCAAATATATGAGCGTGTGAAATTTTTAACATTATATTTTATTTGTATATAGCGAATCCTACACTCATATGTGTATATATTCATATACAAATACACAATTTTTTAGTACACTAATTGAGTTTTGATTATGCAAATCAATAGTCTTTTTAAATTCTTCTAGACAAAATAACTTATGGATAACATCAATTAGCAAAAGAGTTAATTGATATTTAATTATTGTGGTGAATAAAATAAATATATTTTACATGAAATTCAAAACAAACCAAATGAGAACTCCAAATATATTTAATGTAATAAAAATATTTATGTGATTCAAAAGTAGAAGTTATGAAGTATTAAACGAAGAATTATCTATGATTGATGATTTTACATGTTCCTATAATGAGTACTAAAAATAGTGAAACTGTAATAGGAGTTAAAATACGCATAAATAATTATCTTTTTTATCTCCATATGCTAAAAAAGAAACCTCTCGTAATTGGTGTTTTCTAAATCTATTACAAATCATTAAATTATGATTTCTTAAAAAGTGGCGGAACCACTCAAAAAATCTATCTTTAAAAATACATTATGTAGGATTTAAATTGAGGTACCAATGACATATCAAACTTCAATAATGTTCGAACTAAAACAATAATAATAATATTTCATAGTATAATAAATTATAACATATAAAACGCTATATTGCTTATTGCATCCTTTGGCATTTCTTCATTTAAAAAATTAAACCTCGTAATTGCAATACCATGGTACAATTAGATGTAAGACAAATAAATGTTTTCCTCATGAAAATTGCAAATCCTCTTTATGCGTGTATATATATATATATATAAATATATTATATATAATATTATACAGAAAAAAATATCCCATGTAGAAATTAATATCGGTACAATATATTACCAATATCGGTTTTCTGTGGCCGTGATTACCTATATTGCAAAAATATCGGCGAACGTCGGTTCTGTGATGATGTCAACTAATCGATCAGGCCAACGTCAGCCGATATTGAGGCAATAATCTCTATAAATGGCCTTGTCCAATATTGGTCTCAAACTAAAATAGAAATATTGATGCAATATTTTTTATCATCGGCTAATAAATATTGTCCTCAAACTAAAATAGAAATATTGATGCAATATTTTTATCATCGGCTAATAAATATTGTCCTCAAATAGAAGAATAAATATTGATGCAATATTTTTTATCATCGACTGATAAATATTGTCCTCAAACTAAAATAGAAATATTGATGCAATATTTTTTTATCATAGGCTGATAAATATTGTCCTCAAACTAAAATTGAAATATTGATGCAATATTTTTTATCATCGGCTAATAAATATTGTCCTCAAACTAAAATATAAATATTGATGCAATATTTCTTATCATCGGCTGATAAATATTGTTCTCAAACTAAAATATAAATATTGATGCAATATTTTTTTATTATCGGCTAATAAATATTGTCCTTCTCTAGAAAAATAAATATGATGTAATATTTTTTATCATCAATATTGTAAGTAAATATTGTACTCAAATTTAAAATATTGATGCAACATTTTTTATAATTCACTATTAAATATTGTTATTATTATTTAATTAACTTCTCGAAAAAGAAGTTTGTTTTGTGAAAAAATCTGATTTGCTAATTAAATTTTTGTCGAAGTGGAATGAGATCAAAGATCTATATATTCACATATATCCTATGCTACAATCTAAACGGTAAAGGATACTTAAAAGGTTTATTCAGCCGAAAAATGCAGAATAAAATTACGAATAAAATGATATATAATTCGACATGTGTATTCATATATTTTTTCTTGAAATTTTCCAATTTTTTTAAAATTTTGGCACTGCAACTCGCCTATAGGCCAAACCGTTTAAAATACCAAGTTCTGATATGTGGAAGAAAAACTAAGAATTTTGAGACGATTCTAACGATGTATAATACTTTATACGGTTTCTTTATGAAAATCTCAAATGTTGAGAATAGTATAAAAATTCAGTTTTCCTTTCATTATAAAAAAGTTATAAATGTTACAGGGTAATTTGTTTTAAATACTGTCCGATATATATAAAACTAATTGAAAACTTTAATTGTATTTACTCATGCAATTATAAAATAAAAAATATAATAATAAGGGACTGGGATTTGAACCCCAAAATCAAAATTAAAACGCTGTGATGTTAACCATTACACCACCAAGATATATAATGGTATTGTAGCAACTCACTATCTTGTATTGCAGGTATAGGATTCTAGAACTTTCTAGACTGCTATGCATGAGCATGACTCATGATGCCACAAGCCCACAAGTAACGCCGTGCGTGTCAAAATCACGGCGTCCTTAATGCAAAATTCTTAATTATAGTATGTTTTAAGATACTAGTTTTGCTGGAAATAATCAAATAATATTTTCAATTATGTGTAATGTGTAATAGTGTTATAGTGTTCATTGTTTTCTAATGTGTGTAATGTGCATTGGCGCGAAATATATACCACAAACAAGTTTAGTTAACAATTGTTTAGTAAGCATTGTCTCTGAAAAATATACAATATTTCATTTCTTTGTTGTTACTTTGGATTAAAATACAAAGGTTTGAAAGTTCAACTTAATTTTACGTCATCTGATTTGATTTGGGATGGATAGATTAAGTAATAAGTTATGTATATCTAACATAACCTTAGTTTTAATAGACGAATTCTTTTTACTATTGGTGAGTATAATACTTAATTATGCGTTTATGCATTGTAACTAATAGCTATTTATTTTTAGAATAATTACTGCTAACTACATTATTATTAGTATCTCTAATAAATAATCGGAAACTAGCTATTCGAAATGTCAAAATTTGCAAGTTTTCAATAAAAATGGTAAGAAAAGCAAGATAATTTTATTTTTCTCACAAAGGATTTTTATATTGATCAGGAGTTTAAACACATTGAGAAATCAGTTGTACATATTACGTGAAATATAATAAAATATAACATAATAAAATATAACATAACCTAATCTTTTTGAGTGAAGACATATCTGAACTTTCATATTTATAAAAGGTAAGACAATACTTGTTATAATATAATTATATGTCTCTGCATTTAAAACATATTCTTATTTATTTTCAGGTAATATTGTTGTAAGCGCAGAAAATAGAGAAACTGGTTTGCTTAGTAGTAAAATGTTATCGAAAAGTTTTTCATCAAAAGTTTGTAACTAAATAAGTTGTAGAAAGGAAAGATATAAATTTTGACAGAATAGTCATAATGTTTGATTATGATAAATGCAATGTGGAATGTCAATAAATCTGTACATTTGCATAGCAAGATTCTAGACTATGATATGAAGTCATTATTTTTTAAGGTAAAAGTAGAGTCAAGTACATTTTACAATCTCATTTTAACGTTTTCATAAATTATTCATATTGATAATATATAATGATATATTATAAATTTATTAACAAGGAATACGAGGTTTCAGATGACAATACAAACTTGGACAAAAATATTTTGGGGTTATGATTGAAAAAGTTTCCCAGTCACTGTTCTAGACGATAAGATAATCATATCTAAATCATTTCTAAAGGAAAGAGTTAAGTCAATCCTATTTTACAATCTCATTTCAATGCTTTCATAAATATTTCATATTGAATAATAGATATAATAAACAAGGAATACAAGTTTTAAATGACAATGCAAACTTGGTCAAAAATATTTTGGGGTTATGATTGAAAAAATTTCCCAATCACTGTTCTAGACGATAAAATAAATTTCATAACCTCATTTCAATGCTTTCATAAATATTTCATATTGAATAATAGATATAATAAACAAGGAATACAAGTTTTAAATGACAATGCAAACTTGGTCAAAAATATTTTGGGGTTATGATTGAAAAAATTTCCCAATCACTGTTCTAGACGATAAAATAAATTTCATAACCTCATTTCAATGCTTTCATAAATATTTCATAATGAATAATATTTATATTAACAATGAATACAATATGTTCAGATGATGTACAGTGTTTTATCGAATGACGATGTTATAAATAGTTAAATTAATTTAATTTTGTTGCTGTTATTCGATTTAAATTGAGTATATATGTATGTCTATCTGTATGTAAGTAGATGTGTATGTATGTGTATACGTATGTATATATATGTGTATATATCTGTGTGTATATGTATATAGATATAAATATACAAGTTATGAATTAGCAAACAATATTATAAAACTGTATAAAGCCGATTGGCGTATAAATAAATAAATAAATAAATAATTTACTTGATATATATCAAATGTAATGTAGGTTTCCCAATGACTGTTCTAGATGATGAAATAAATATTTCATAATGGATAATAAATATATTAACAACGAATAAAATATGTTCAGGTGCTGTACAATATTTTATCGAGTGACGATGTTGTAATAGGAAAGTTAATTTGCCTTTGTTATTGTTATAAAAAAAAAATACTTGATATGTATTAATAAATATCCATTAAAAATAATCAATATTCATGACACTTTTGTGTTTTATGAATAATCATATTTTTAATGCAGTTATATATTTGTATCATTGTTTATATTTAATAAATGAATTTCCACAAAAACATTTTTAATAAATTTACGTTAATGTTCATTTCAGGTGTTTTATTGTTAAATAAATGATATTGATTTATGCGTTATATTATTTCAACTTCAAATTTTCAAATATTTGTGTAATATTTCAACATCAGTTATAAGTTTCAGAATAATTCAATAATTAATAATTCTAAATGTTTACCAGCTCTCTGTCTAATTGTATATTACCTTACCAACATTCAACAATTCGTAGGCAACATTGGTTCCAAATTTCCAAATATAGACCAATATAGACCAATTGTTGGTTTACCTATATGGCCTCAATATAAAAAATGTTCAATTTTATGACCAGCCGATATTGGTTTCAAATTTGACCAATGTAGATTTTATATTGCTTGTAGATTCAGACCATATTAATTTCTACATGGGATT
>NW_020536424.1:90814-108567 GCF_003426905.1 Ctenocephalides felis | reverse complement strand
TTTTATAAATATTCTTATGCGTCATAATATTTTGAGTTTACGAATACCATACAGAAGGCGCCAGAATTTACTTAATAACGCTTGTTAATAACAAATATAAGAAACTTTCAATTAGCTGCGCTCTATCTAAATATTTATATTAAGAGCTAATACTATTATAGATTCATTTTTTCATTTATTTGGAAGCATTGACACTCTTGGGAGCAAGAATTTCTAAAATGTCCTTGTTAAGGACCACCCTAATAGAGTATATAACCAGTATACCTTGACGTCAAGTCAAAATTTTTCTCAAGTGGTTCACAAATTAATGAGCTTTTAAGTGCAATCTAGAGCTTTGGTAAAATTTTTAACCATTGTTCGGTTATTATGGTTAATATTTATTAATTTTGTTTATTTAAACTTTGAAATAAAATTTTTATAATCAAAAGCAATACACAAATTGCTCCAAGTTTTCAAGAATTAAAGCGTCAGTCAAATTTGAGAGTTTTATAAAATTTTATAAAATTTGGCGCATTTAATCATAATTGTAAAATGGTAAAATACTTGAAAATTTTATTATTGAAAAATTTGAAGTAAAAAAATAAAAACTTAAAAATGACATTCTTACTAGTACATTTTACTCACAATTGATTTAATACACATATATCTTTGTAGATATTTTGAAAAGATTTTTTTAATTTTACTTCTGGTATCAAACAATTTATATCCAGTATATTGTTGTTTTCTTATATACAATGAGAATATTCTGTTCTATTTTACTATATTCCATTATGCAATGTCAAAAAAAATCCTAAAATCTAATATAAATTTAAAAATAAAATTATATTTTAGCAAAAAGTTTTTTTTATCCACAACTATGTACGCGTTACTACATTTTATTTGAATCAGTAAAAATATTTTGATTGTTTGTATTTTGATGACGCACCTGTATTATATTTGATTACCTTTTTGTTATTTTTAAAATTCTTTTACTAATTTTACTTTTTCTAAACAATGAGCATTATTGTAGTATATCTGTTGGCTTCTTTTCCTAATTTATTAAAATATTAATAAACTTGAACCTTGAATTTTTATTTATGAAATGATTATAATAATTCCAGAATACTAATTACTAGATCGTTACATTATATAACTTTAATCTAAGTTTTATTGAAGTATTATGCATTTTAAAGTCGTTGGCATTAATTAATTGAATAATTTATTAAATAATTAAATAAAAATAATAATATAAAGTAATAATCGCGGCTCTAAAATGGACTTAAGTGAAATTGATGTATAAATTGCTGTGAGTAAATGACTACTACAAACTACCCTTCCTATGGCCTCCCGTCTTTAGTCTATCACATACAGATCCGGTACTAATTACACCCACCCCTAGCGAAAGCAAAGCGAACAGACTTTGCCAGAGACATCATTGTCTCATCAACGGAAAACGATCAGGAAGGGAGAAACTCGTATTTTTGTATTGTACTTCAATTTCCAGACAAAAGATGATTTTTTAATTCCGATGAAAATAATTAAAAGCTTTTGAAACTAAAATTAATGAAAAGTTGTAGCAAATCTTTGTTTTTTATTTCAAAGACTTTGAATGAAAATTGAAAAAAAAGTAATTAAAACCATGCAGAACACTTTAAATTTCAGATTTATTGTGTTGATTTATATAGTTTATTAAAAGTTCATTAATGCGATTTAATTAGCCTTTTCTAGCATTTACGATTTATGTAAGTAAAAAAGTATGTGAAAAAATTAAGGTATAATTACAGTAGTATGAAATATAGATATATTTTAATAAATTAGAAAAATGAACCGAACATCGCTTAATATTGTAAAAGCTAAGATAACATTAAGATAGTTCTAACAAGTATCCGTAATTTAATAATCAGTAGTTTATATTTTACCAGCGGAAATCGATCAACGTTTTGCTGAATTATAGATATGAATAAAATATAGATAAAACAAAAATGCGATTCTGTTACATCGAGTTATTAATATAGAAAATAACTCGCATATCTTTTGTGATTCGTTGATGAGCTGCATTAGAAGCATCATCGACAGAAATATCGCATTCAGTATCCGAATATATGATATAAGCTTATTTTGCAGTAATTATACTATAACCAAACATACATCACAACATATAGGACATATCAAATAAACAGCTATCGACATATGTGCAGAAAATTTCCCAGTTAATGCATAAATATAAGAATATATTTATTTCCTTTTTTTAAATGAAAAAAATCCATTATCTCCGCATTCCCCATAGAAAACAAACATATTATGTCTTGTTTTTAATTAAAAGAGATTTCTAGAACTGAAAGCTACATTATTTCTTAAGGCGAAATACAAATTTCATGAATACGTGCATTTTTACAAAGATTGCACCTTGATGGAGCTGGAGTAACTATTAATTTATCTCTAGTGAAATTCCTTGTTTAACTTAATACACTCTTTTATTTACTATTATCTTATAATTTAAACCATTTCCAGCGCAGAAGTGCAGTTAGTCCTTCTTATTCAATCACATGTAAGTTTTAATACAGATCATATAAAATATCTGTCAAATATAAGATAAAACTAGAAAAATCCGTTCAATGAATTTTTTTAACTTTCCGTAGGGTAAGTTATTATAATTGTCCAAAAATCTAAAATGAAATTTTTACATATCTTCAAGATTCAGAGGTTTCTGAACATTTTGATATAATAAACATTACTTACTTACTTCAAATAAATAATTTTAACTTTGTAATTCTGTTCATATAATGCTTATAAATGTTAGACAATGTCTTTTATAAACTTCCCGTAGGGTAAGTTATAGTAATGAGCCAAAATCGAAAATGAACGTTTTGCATATCTTCACGTTTCAGAGTTTCTGAACATTTTGGCATATCTCAGAATAAATGGATGTGTGTGTGTTATGTGTGTATGTGTGTGTGTATATGAATGTGTAGAGACCATTTTTCGTCAACGATTTCGGGCGTACGGATAAACCGATTTGAATGATCCAAAAAACATTCGATTCGTAATGATGGGAAGAAGTGGTGATAAGATTTTGGCAGAGGCAAACCCGCCGTTTCAGAGATATAGAGCTAAATGTGCAAAAAATTGCTGTTTATATAGAAAACTAAGCATCCAATTTGAATGTTTTAAAAAAATTTTGTTTGTGTTGACGAAATGATCTGCCTTAAGAGACGATACCCTACACCACTAGTTTCTGACGGAATGACAAGAAATTCATCTTTTTTTTAGAAACCTAATATGTCTTAAGCAAACACAGTTATGATCTAGGCTTATAATGAAACGCTTAATATATCTCAAAAAACCTGCATCACGTATTATATATAATCATTCCCGGAGACAATCTTCTTCTATCCCAAGTGCAAAAACGTAATAACGTTTTCTACAAAGTAATATGTAGCTCATCGCCAAGCACTCGGCCGATAATAACAAGAGGGATACTAAACTCAGCTGAACTCATCTCGATGTTTACTTTCCTGATCGCCATCTCCCCTATACCATCACAATGACTAGTTTTATTTTTAGCGCCGCCCGCAACAAAAGTTATAATGGCCCCTGGAGGCGAAAGAGACGAAATATAAAATGGTTTATTGTGTAAGGGATGAATGAGTGCATTGTTATTTTTAAAGCTGTCAAACACTTATCATACACATCATTTCAGAGAGCGTTGTTGTAATAATAAAGACTGACTCGCTTAATTATGGCTACGTCGAAATTATTGGAAAAAAACGATACTGATTTTCACGTTTGATGATTTCATTGTCTCCAAGACCTTCGACGTTAAGTGAATAAAACTAGCGCACGTGTCTTTCTTGATTAATTGTTAATCTGTATTAGATACATCACCGAGAGAAATATACCATTTAGCATCGCAACTCGATAAGTATACCAGTATTTTTTTGTTTATTTTCAGAAAATTTTCAGCTTTCAGTAAATATACTGTGAAAACCAAACAACATACCTTACAGCAATGACATATTGGATGTATGGTTAATGAATTCTTAACAATTACACACACAGATATATATATATATATATTAATATATACTAGATGACCCGACAGACGTGTCCAGTACCCACGTCTACAATTTAAGTTCCAATTTTTTTAATAGCCGATCCTATACTTCTTAATATTCTATTCATGTACTTACTTCCATTTATGGTCTTAGCATAACTATATACGTATTCGAAACTGCGGTTTTTTGCTCAGTATAATAAATTCAGAAAAAATAATTATAGCATCTACGGTAAAAGGCCAATATCACCTTTGTTATTTCTAACCAATACAATTGCTTCAATAATTTATATAATATATAATAGTCTATATTTTTTTTATAATTGCTTACACTATATTTGCTTTTTGGCAATTACAATTTCTTACTAATAATGTAATAAACATTATTAATTTAGTTAAAGCTAAGGTGAATTAATTTGTAAAATCTAGTTTCATATGGCTGTTAAATCTAATATCATAACTTGCTAAATATTTCATATCCAATTCCAAACAAATAATTTTTTGACACATGAAACAAAATTCTAAAATCTTTTTTTCATTAAGTAGAAATATTCTTTTGTATTTAAATAATTTAGTAAAGTAAAGCAAAATGCTACAATGTATAAATTTTTAAAAATAATGTATATGCAATTTTGGACGTATTGTGTTTAATAAACTATCTTATATAATTTTCATCTGCCAACATATATTGTATCTTATTGTTTTAATTTCTGGCACATCTTAGCTAGTTTTCGGCAATAATATTGTAGATATTACATTTTTCTTATGTATAATCATGATATGGATATTATATACTAATATTGCCTAGACTTGCTTAAACTAAATTCAAATTTCAAGTGAATCAACATTTTTGACAGATGACCAGTTTCTCATGTGCCGAAATTTTTTCAATGTCGAACTGATATGTTGTTTTTCTGCACTTTTTTTCTATTTATTTCTAACAATAATGCTATAGTTTTAAAAGTCCCCACATCTTTTTTTTTCCTCCCTCGATAAACTCTAAAAAGATTTATTAAAATCCAAATAACCGTTTAGAAGGAGTATCAACTCATGCATCGTTACAGAAGAATTTATATATAAGAATATATACCAATAGGAAAGTGTACGTATAATTACAGAGAGTTGACAAATTGGTATGGAAATTAACACTTTATGCATATATCTTTGAATTATTTTGCTTGCATAAATATTCAATAAAATACTTACATAATTTCAAGAATAATTTACGTTTACATTCTCAAATACATCAATTGCGTGTACAGCAAGTGCCTGGATATGCGCCAATTGGCTTAATTAACAAGTTTTAGTTACCACTTCGTTGAGAATAAATTTCTATTTGGACTACTGCGAATTGGAAATAAATTAGGATAGATAAATTGTTTTGTTTGAAATTGGTAGCTAGAATTGATACAATAAATAAACTTGCTAGTTTCGAATAGTTCGGAGTCTATAAATCTGTTCATAATCAGATCATTCTCATTTTTCTAATTACACCTTTGTCGAAGAAGTAGTTCCCAACAAGATGTATAAAAGATTGAAGAGTCTGTATTAACAAATATTACTCAGTATAGGTTTCTGTATTATCTATTTACTGGTTGGTTGGAATTGTTATTATTATTTTTCTCGAATATTAAAATTATTACGAAACGCCAAAAATCTTGACAAATTACTAATGTCAATAAAGTTGAGAAGCCTTAATATATAAAACGAAACGAAAAACGGGTAATTATAAAAAAGTTAGTAAGACTAAAAATTACGAGTTTTAAAATCACTACAATGTTCATTGCTTACATATGCTAAATTAAATATTTGGGATGGTTTTTATCTAATGCATGTTGATATGGTGAGATGATGGTTATATAATTACCAAATAAATAATAAAATAAATAAGATCATAAATAGAAGAAAATTGCTCTAGAATTTATGTTCTCTGGCTAAAACAAATATTCAAACATTTTATTTCATACAAATATTTGTTCAATTTGTTTATAATACCTTAAAGTTCATATATATGTACTAACAACCATGCACTAGCAATAAGAATTTTCCTGTAACTGGTCATCGGTCCAGAAATTTTTCGAAATCGTTCCAGACATCATTTGGCAGGGTGCAAACTGCAGAAAGTAGATTTACGAACATGAAAAGCAGCCAACACGAATGGAAACCATAATGTAGTAATTGAATTAAATATTAATGAGTTATTCATTTGTTTAATGTAAGTACGATGGTCGACGGTCGGCCGTCGGCGCGCCGAGATGCATCCGCCTTAAATCGATGCGTGTTTGCATACGCCGCGATATGGTTAATGGGCTGAATTTTATATGCAGAAATAAAAGCAATTTAAATCGAATTAGGGGGACAAAAATATATGATTACTCTTTCTTTGGCTACAGTCTGCTGTGGAGTAATTAGGTTTGGTAACAGAATATGAATTCCTATCGTACTATTTTGTAAGAATTATTTTGAATATAATTTAATTCGAGTTATAATTTACCCTTATCCTTGCCATATTGAATAACAAATTTTACTCAGTCACCTAAAAGTTAAGGATATTAGGTGGTATGTATGAAACATTCGATTCCTATTGTTGGGTTGTACGTGCTCAATAGTTTTGGGAAAGGCGAGTCCAGCCGTTTCGAAGATAAGCAAAAAGTGCAAGAAACACCAATTGAAATGTATGAGTAATTGATTAAATTTTTGGGAAGGCAGGTTCAGCAGCTTCGGAGATTCAACAAATAAAAGTTTTTAAAAAATGCCATAAATAAACAAACAAAAACAGCACATAAGTATAGAAACAAGCTCATCAGTCACCCAAATTCATTAGCAAACTCCTTGATAACAGAGAACTATCCAAGAAGATTAAAAAGAAAAACGCCACTGGATTTAAGTCATCAACTCTCCTGATAAAAAATGGAAATAACTTAGTCATTATTCATAAGAAAATATTTTATGAGGAAGTTATAATTATATAATTATCAATAAAATATTGTTAATATTATATCGAATGGGAAAACAACTACAAAGTTGTTTTTCCAACATGTCTCTTTAGTATACAATATCCCTTTACTGCCGACTATTGTAAATTCCTCAAATTTAATAAATGTCCTTAACTGGACAGTTGTAAAGAAAATGATAAAAAAAATGCAATATAGTTTAACATTATTATTAGACATATACACATCAAACTATCAGATAAGTTATAAAGATTTTAATACTAATTTCTTTTTCTATGGGTTACGTACGAAAATATGCATTTGACCGACTTGAATGGGATTCCAAATTTTCAAAAAAGCGTTTTTTTCTTTTTAATTTTTTGAAAAATCTTAGCTCTTTATTATATTATATTTGTAGTCTAATTGTTTTTATAATAAAACAGATATTTTAGTTCTCTATGAATTAAGTTAAAGGGCTTCTCGTCTTAATTCTGACACGACTTATGAAAATATCAAATATATGAGCGTGTGAAATTTTTAACATTATATTTTATTTGTATATAGCGAGTCCTACACTCATATGTGTATATATTCATATACAAATACACAATTTTTTAGTACACTAATTGAGTTTTGATTATGCAAATCAATAGTCTTTTAAATTCTTCTAGACAAAAATAACTTATGGATAAACATTCAATTAGCAAAAGAGTTAATTGATATTTAATTATTGTGGTGAATAAAATAAATAATTTTACATGAAATTCAAAACAAACCAAATGAGAACTCCAAATAATATTTAATGTAATAAAAATATTTATGTGATTCAAAAGTAGAAGTTATGAAGTAATTAAACGAAGAATTATCTATGATTGATGATTTTACATGTTCCTTATAATGAGTACTAAAAATAGTGAAACTGTAATAGGAGTTAAAATACGCATAAATAATTATCTTTTTTATCTCCATATGCTAAAAAAAGAAACCTCTCGTAATTGGTGTTTCTAAATCTATTACAAATCATTAAATTATGATTTCTTAAAAAGTGGCGGAACCACTCAAAAAATCTATCTTTAAAAATACATTTATGTAGGATTTAAATTAGGTACCAAATGACATATCAACTTCAATAATGTTCGAACTAAAACAATAATAATAATATTTCATAGTAGTATAAATTATAACATAATAAAACGCTATATTGCTTATTGCATCCTTTGGCATTTCTTCATTTAAAAAATTAAACCTCGTAATTGCAATACCATGGTACAATTAGATGTAAGACAAATAAATGTTTCACTCATGAAAAATTGACAAATCCTCTTTATGCGTGTATAAATATATATATATATATATATATATATATATATATATATATACAGAAAAAATATATTCTTTTGATCTAAAGCATGTATCACTACTTTTAATCACCAAAATATTTCATTGACATTAATTTTTAATTAATTTTCACAAAAGCGTCTCCCATGTTTCCTTAGGTTTAATATTCCATTATAATCTATAGCAAAACCATCAGATAATATTTGCACGGATTCCATATCAATTACTCTGACCGTTAATTACATGAACATTGAATGTGAACACCGCAAACGCGGCCGTCTGACTCACACTCTCCGACTAAGTGCCCATGTATTGACATTTCTACATGCACATGGAGAATAGTCGCAGGGCCACCGACAACTATATGCCATATGATAATTGACAAATTATTGCTAATCTACGCCAGAAATAATATTTGACACAGTTTAAAGTAACATTTTTATACACAGATTTGCGAACATTGTATCAGTCGTATCATTCATTAATACAAAAAAATCAAACCTCATACATATTGTTTCCCTAATTTGTTTGATTTTAAAACAAAAATTCGTAACACAGAAAATTAATATATGTTTTTTCTTTTAGCAATCAAAACTTCCGTCCTATTTTTGGATGGTAACCCATAGCTCTAAGTAGTATCAAATAGAGTTGATAATTTACAAATGCTAAATTTGAATAATTATAGCTATCACATACGTTAAATATGACAATACTATGATTATATGAATCAATGATTTAATTTGATTTGATAAACAAACAATGATTTTTACCATAATTCATCATCTTTCAAGTTTATGGTTTAAAAGTTAAATTTCACGTTATTAAACCTCATTGTTATAATTTTTAAAATATTTTTAAAAAATTTTGATTTATAAATTAAAATTCAGAAATTTTTTCAATCATTTGAACAGCAATCTTAAAAACTCCATGAGATGCTGTGATGATACTTTCTAAATATGTTGTTTTTGAGGATCCATGTTAATGGTTGGCATATCTTCTTTATGATATATTTTTAATCATTATAATTTCTCTGAAAAATATAATTTTTAATTTGATGGCTCAATGGCATAAAAGAGCTATTTTACTTGGAAACACGTTTACATGTACGAAATCCGATGCCACTGCTTATGGACATCAGTGTATGTAATGTGAGTATAAACAACCCGGAATCTTTTGATTGAAATGCCAAAGCTCTAATCAATAAGCCACAAATAAAACTTTTTAAAAGTTTTGCATTTAAAAATTATACTAATATATCAATTCGAAGTTAAAAAACTCTTCGCACTTAAAGTTTATTTATCATCCGATAAATAACTATTCAATGCATGAATACTTGCAGGGAACAAACTTCAAATGCACAGCAATAACACAGTGTAAAAAAGTATATAAAAGTTTTTCATTTCAAATTAAATTACTATAAATAGTGAATTAATTATGTAATACAATTAAAATAAAAATTCTTAATCAGAAATTCATTTTCCATAGCATTTGTATTTTAGAACAATGAACTAGATTATTCAATGGTAACTTCGGGTCAATAAAAGATATGAGAACAAAATCATTTCAAAATGAGTAAATTATTGAAAGTAAATACAATTTAGTAGAGTATATGTTACGATGCACCTATGCAATTACCGTATGTGGAATAGAATTCTGCACGGAATTCTTAGCTAAAAAAAAATTACTCTCAAAAACGATGTATTATTATTTTTTCAATATTCATCAACTCGTAGCAAGTTTAGTCTATATATTGATTAGTAGAGTGAATTTTGTCCTTTATAAGTCTGAACTATACGGAATGTAATAATTGGAAATTTATAAAGAAAAACGTATCATACAAAGTCACTAGAATGATCGAATATTTATTTGAAACCAAATGAATCTTTTATAAGTAATGACTAAAAAAAATTCTAGAAATAATAAATATCAATCTCATAACACATAAACACACACACATACTTTTTTCAAATTTAATCTCATTCGATTGAAAATGGTATAAAACGTCGAGAAAACATAAAATTAGCGAGTCAGTGTAAATGTTAATAGGCCTTGAGGCAAGTTGTATAAACATATAAATCATTGTCTAATTCAATAAGAATTGAGATTTAGCTATTAAAATAAAATTTCGTATAAATAAAAATAAGGTTTTTGCATTTACTAAAAAGCAAAAATATGAACTTCTCCTGCGGAAAGTTAAAAATAAATTCGAAATAGCAATGACGCAAGTTCTTCATATAATTTTAATTTGGTAACTCCGAATTTTTACTCCCGGACTATAGTACTCTGTGCACGTCCGGAACTAATAATTTATCTGCGACTTACTAGAAATTACACACAATAAGCAAACACATATCGAATTTTCCGAATGCAAACAATTATCCGTTGTTGGCTCGTCGTGCCGCCGCACGCCGATCCCATCCTGCTCCACCGCTCCGCAGCAGAGACAGAGGAGCAGTTCGCAACAAGAGGAGTTGCGTTAGAATCCTTTGTTAGAATTAGTGTGCTGAGTGCCGCTTTAGTTTAGGAGAAGTTTCGTCGGCATTGCTATATAATAATAGGCTAACATTGCGAATTTGGTTAGAAATTATATGTTCCAACTGAAGTAGTCATTGTTACAAAACATAGTTTCAACTGGCTAAAATAGCATGTGCTACAACTGGTGTATCATACGCAATAGGTCAAACAATTAATTACACTATGAAATAAGTTTGTAAAACTGATAATGATATTTAACTTCCCGTAGGGCAAGTTATAGTAATCGCAAAAAAATCGAAAATAAATTTTTTTATATATTTTTACGTTTCAAAACCTTCTGAACATTTTGGCATACCTTAGAAAAAAAGGATGTATGTGTGTGTATGTGTATGTGTGTGTGTGCGTGTATGTATGTATGTTCGGATACAAATTTTCGTCGACGATTCGGGAACACGGATCAACCGATTTGAACAATTCAAAAAACATTCGATTCGTATTGATAAAGATACGTGCTGATTAGTTTTTGGCGAAGACAGGTCTAGCCGTTCCGAAGATACGGGACAAAATGTAAAAAATATATACATAGATTTGTGGGTCAAAAATGATCATTAGACATATGCACATCAAATTATCAGATATTTGATACAATTTTTAAAAATGAATACTAATTTTGTTACAATTTTGTTGAGTCCCGTGTTGTTAATTTTGAAAGTTTACTTATGCGGTTATTGTAAGCATTTTATTGTAAATTTTAAATAAATTTTGTGAGTTCATTACATTGGCAATTGGGTCGAAGTGTTGGACTTCATATTCTATATAAATAAAGCATAAAATTATTCAGAATAAAAAAAACAAAACATTTCAAAAATTCACTTAATTGGCATTTTTTTTAATTCGTATATTATTTTATATAAGCATTATAGTGAATTACTATATATATATAGTTAATACTTCACAGAAATTATAAGTAATATAGGAAGAATAATTAAGTGTATACAACTAAATGTAAATGGCATTTTTCTTTACAGAATGTTACCTGAACTAATAGTCGACTATTGGTCCAAATGATTCAGATAACATGAAAAATAGCAAGTCGATTTTTGTGCTTAAAAGCTCAAGTTGATAAAATACCAATGAGCTTATTTTACGCTTATTTTTATTTGATGATTTAATATATTTTGCGTTTTGTGATGCAAATTATCTGAACTTCGACTGCATTTGAAATTACAAAATTATAATGCACTTATGGGTTTCATTCATGGCTTTTATATAAATGCAATATTGATAATGACAAAACAATTAAATTAATGTGAATTCAAAATGAATTGAAATGGTTATGAATTAATTAGTATACAAATAGAAATGGTAATAATTTGGATTTTGATAAAATAAAGTATATCCGTATATAAAACAATATTTATTAACATTTTTGGTCAATTTATATTATTTGTAATTTACATTTATAGAATTTATTTATTTGGATACAAAAAACAGTAATTCTAGAATAAATAAAAATAGAATCTAGAATATATAGAAATGGTACTAGATTAGAATCTAATAAAATGAAGTACATCCATATATAAAAAAGTATACATTCACGTTTTTTGGCAATTTATAATTTACAGTTTACATTTATCTATAACTAAAAAAATACTATAAATCGCTGTATAAGCACTGTTTAACTAACAAATTGAAGAAAAATGAATACAGCAACTATGGGCCTAGATATATGCAAATAGAAAAACAAAGAAATCTATTTAAATATAATTTTGGTATTAACAAATTATATGATTTTGGAGTCACAGTTTCCTATTACGTTCGCACCTTTATGTATGAAAATGTTATTGCATGCAAAAAAGCCTAGAAAGGGCATAAATATTAATATTGACTGTCTTGACAACGTCATAGAATTAAAATTTTTGGTAATATATCAAAAAATTTGGAATGCGACCAGAATGATACAAAGGCCCATAGAGGGATAATTCGAATTTGAATTATATTATTGGATACAATATCCGGTAATTATATAATCAATTTTATTAGATTCAACAGGAACAATTGAAATTCATGATGATTAACCATAAAAACTATTTTCGTTTTCAACAGTTAAACAAATTAAAACAATAAAATAAGCATTATCCAATTGAATTATCAATTTCACTTTGTCTCAGGCACCTGACTATTGTCAGGGGCTACTTTATGACTGAATTTTATCTTTGTTTTATCCATAAAATTAATATTCCGGAAGTTGTAAACTTAACCGCGCGCTTAACGCGACGAAACCACATTAATTTTATGTTTCCACGGATAATCAACAAAATATCATGGGATTACAAAATTCTCTGCATTATTTATGAAACGAGAAACAAAAAGCTCTATTGACTGTGTGCGGATTGAAGATGAAATGTAATTTAAAATGTGGTAAATTATAATTATCAAATTTTGTGTTAAAGCACCCTGGATAACTCAATGAAGCTTTCTGTTTCGCAAATGGTAAATTTTCTTATAAATATCAGAGTTTAATGTTTACTTTTTAAGTAAATACTATTGTTAAGCTCTCTTATAATTGATAATTTTGATTGAATTTTGATTTGAATTGAACTTTTAAAATGTACCACAAATCGATTTATCAAATTTAGATGTGAAAAAACGGTTATTTGTTTAGTGCGGCTCTCAGTTTCAGTTGGATCTAAGACTGTCTTAGAGATATTCAATTAAATATTTAAGTTTTCTGACCTAGGCCAAATGCAAAATACCTTCTGTTATTGGATAATTCACAATTCAACTGTCAATCTATAACTTTTCGTTTTGCGTTCGTTAAAAGATAGATAATCGAATTAAAAAATTTTGTCATGTTTTATTTATTTTATTTCTGCAAATATAGAGAGGTATATTAAGCTCACAAAAAGTTATGAGCTGTTTATGGTGACAAAATCTTAAGAAACTAGTGCGGAGCAGGGCATCGTGCCTTAAGGGCAAATTTCAGATTTTTTTTAAAAAAAGATTATAAGATTACGTCACCTTATCAACAGCAATCGAATGTTTTTTTGAATAATTGAAATCGGTTGAACCGTGTTCCCGAAATCGTCGACGAAAATTTGTATCCGCCCATACACACACACACACATACATTCATTTTTTTCTAAGGTATGCCAAAATATTCAGAAACTTCTGAAACGTAAATATATATAAAAAAAATATTTTCGATTTTTTTGCGATGGCTATAGCTTACCCTACGGGAAGTTAAAAATGACGGTTTCACAATTGGTTTGCCAAATTTTGTTCTGGTGATTTTTACAGAGATGAAAAACTGGTTGTCCAGTTGAAGTTAATTAAGAAGGAATTGTCTGAACTGTTACTACAAAATGAACGATCACTTTTGATGTCTACATTAAATAACTAGCAAAATTAAACAATGGAGTTGTAAAAAAGTCGCCTAAATAGTGATTTATTTCATTATTGACATGACATATATTTAGCCACTCGGCAAAAATTATTAGAGCTTTCTTGGAATGTTTAGCAAAATCCATCATATAGTCCAGAGCTTACACGTTATGATTACTTTTAATTCCAATCTTTACCAAACTCTTCGAATTTGGAAAAAAATCAATAATGATGATGGTATCAAATTGTAACTGATTCAGTTTTTCGCAAATAAAAAGCTGATAAGTTTTATGGTAATGAGATATTATTATTGTGCTTGAAAGATGACGAAAAGACTGTGATCAAAATGGATTAATTTTCTGAGAAAAATCCGCACTTACTTAGTTGCCAACCTAATAAATTTGATTAAATATGAATTATACCTCAAATTAATTAATTTGCATAAATAATTATGAGTATATCTTTGCTTTAGATTTAGGTTTGCAAAAGAAACTCTTGACAGTTAAATATTATAGTTAAGAAATTAATATTCATAATGATGCGATCTCAATCATAAATATACGAGTATAATGCAAAATAAACATAAAATAATTATTTTATGTATATACATTAACAAAAAAAAGATAATATTTGTATAGGCACTAGGAATCTATTGTTTACATGCCGAATTTAATAAATAATACAACGGACAATTGCTACAAAAAGACGTTTGTATTAATTGTATATAGAATCTGAAATTATATATAGACAAATGGAAATTATGTACAGAGAAAAACCTTATCAAAACACCTTGATGACAAGTTATTTTCAATGCCACGTAAAATATTTTCTATTTTTGTTATATGCTAGATTATAAACTAATGTTTTATTTTATGTAAATGTAAGTTTGACATGGTTTTTTGCGCACTTTTCTTTTAAACAGTACTAAGATGTTGTTTTGAATATTTAACAGGATTATTTACTGACAAAATCCATTCAATCCTATTGTACTTGTTATATAACCTTGTAGTTCATAACACCTAATTGAATTAGCTAAACTACTCGTTGGAAGATAAAAATATTAGGGTATTAAAGAAAATAATAGATATAGAATATAATTATAAATATATATATATATATATATATATATATATATATATATAAGAAATATATATATATATATATATATTCTTTTCTACAATAGTCTAATATTTATGTCTTTCAACAAGTAGTTTTGCTAATGCAATTAGTTGTGATGAGGTACAAGATTGAATAACAAGTACAATAGGATAAAATGAATTTAGTCAGTAAATCCTGTTAAATAATAAAAATAACATCTTAAAACAGTCGAAACAATAAGTGCACAAAAACCTATGTTATACTCTATATTAGCACAGAATAAAGGATTAGCTTCTAACTAACCAAGGATATAACAAAAATAAGGATTACTATATTGTAGTATATAATGTTATATAAATTCAACTGAATTTTATATAAATATCGAATAACTAGATGTCAAAACACAGTAAAATATTTTAAACCTTCATACACATTATATATATTTAACCTCTGGCACATTTTATAATCTACACCAAATCGCGAAGGATGACTTTTATATTATTCTATGGAATTGAAAAGTTCTATATCAACAAAACAGAATAGGCAATCTCACCTTCACATCGAAGTTTTATTTATGAAAGTCCTCGAGTGCAGTACCAGCATCCCCTCAGGCATTATGAAAACAAACAACACCGTGTTGGGAGGACAAAGATTTTTTAAATATGGAATATATAGTTTTATGATAAAATACGTTGCACTTAGTTAACTACAGTGTAATACACAACACAATAAAAATTTTGCATAATGAGAAACTATGGAAATCCAAACTAGTTGTGGATACAACACTATGTAGCAATAAGACAAGATGTAATTACATACACATACTATTAATTCAACTGTATTACGCTGAAATAAACGCTTTTTTATGGGTTTTTTACTAAATGAAAGCGTGAAAATCGTCTATGTAGGCTCTGAACAGTGTTCCTGGGGCGACTGATGTATGTTTGATCTCTCGGCGTGCTGGAAAACCCGCGCTGCGTCATCAGCCGAACGCTGGGTCCACGCCACCCGAAGGTGCGCGGGGGCGTACGCTGGAAAAGCGCGCTTGCGCCCGTTGCGACGATGGAAAATGAACGTTTATGTCGATATGTCGCAGATTTTGTTGACACGGGTTTGAAATTTTGGAATAATTAGATTTTAATTGATCAGTGACATTTTCAATTTTGAATTGGTATTTGAAATACTAAATTTTATCAGTGCCTCGATAGCAATTATATTAGCACATATTGGTAGCTGTCTTGAATTTTCGCTTTGTTGATCGATTTTTTCGATAATCTCCGTACAAAAATATGTATACATATATCAAGTGTAAATTAGATGCGGCGGAAATAGCTCAGTCAGCAGAATGCCAGACTCACACGCCAGCGATAGTCGGATCGAACCTTGGCAATGACTTTCTTCAGTTGCACTTATTAGAAAATTACTATAAATATATGAATATGACTATAATTATATAATAATTGAATTATTACTCTAAATATATTAGAAATTGTAGGTAGATTTATTTTAACCATATCCCGTGGTTTATGTTCTTTTAGGATATTTTGTCTTTCTAATATTATTTATGAGCGATCAGGAAATCAACAAATATAAGTTGATAAGATTCATACCTTTAATAACATTTTAATTAATAAGTTTTATACCTTTTAATAATATTATTTTGATTTTATTATGTAGTTCTAATATAGCAGCTTCTCCTTCATTAAATGATATAGAATTTCAAATGTTGAGTTTAAATTAAATAAAATTTGAATTGTTGATTTGATATTGCATCGAAATAGGAGTAAAATGTAGAATTTAAATAATTATTTTAAAAATAAATTCAGTTTCAATTGTTGAGTTGAATCTGAATGAAAATTTAAAAAAATAACAAAAATAAGATTAGAATTGTAGAAGATCAGATTTAGAAAAAATGAAAAGTGGAACACTCAATTGCAAACTTGATGTAATCAAAAAAGAAATTCGGATAGATTAGGATACAAATAAAATCCATAGTATAGAACACATATCAAGAATATAGAATATAAAACATATATGAAACATTTGTAGGTGGTTAAATGCTCTAAGTAAGCTAGACCAATAAAAAAGTAATGTCATTTAAAATAGTTATGAAATACACTTGATATATTATAATTACTGTATAAAGGTAAAATTAGTAAAACATGATGTGTTAGAGACTCTAATGACACGTTCACTTTCTATAATGGTATTTAATTGTTTTATTAATAAATTTTACATTAGTATCAAAAGTATAGAAAAAAATATTCTCAAGTTTCGTCTTCATCTATGTTTGTAGAACTAGTTCGTAGAAACTATGTAGATAAAACAAAGTAAAGTTTTATTTCAAGAGTTTTATTTTGAATTAAGTTTAGTTTTTAACGGCCAATCTACTAATTTTGATGTCATTTTATATAATAATTAAAAGTTGTACCTAATTAATATTTGATGATAGAAGATGTATTTGTAATTAACTTCTTTCTTATGAACTGAAA